>NW_017728911.1:19146690-19154640 GCF_001723895.1 Crocodylus porosus
GGTGGGACAGCAATTGAGGGGCTGGGGTGGGGCATGTGGGCTTTGCAGGGGAAGTAGCCCCTGCGGGGGCCATTTGGCCCCTGTTGGGGAGCTGTAATCCCTGTGTGTCTGTAGCCCCCCAACAGCCAGTGCTTTAACACTGTAGATATATCAATAAAACATTGCCCAACTGATCACTCTCTCTCTCTCTCTCTTTATAGTGCTCTTTTGTTTTACTTGTGGAGGAACATGGATTTTGGGGTATTTTACAGAGTGGCTTTAGGATTTTTATTATCAGGGATTTTTCAGTTTTCCAGTAGGGAACACCAGAATGTCTGCTAGGGAGGCCAGTGGTAGGACCCTGCCTGCTCAGAGCTGGCAACTTGGACCCAGCTGGCTGTGGCTGAGCTCCTGGCCAAATGGGGCTAGGAGGACATGCTTTGACAGTTCAAAGCAGGCCACCACACCCAGAACATCTTCTGGGAGATAGTTGCCCAGATGGCCAGGCAGGGGGCACACATGGCAATAGTGCCACACAGAGGCCAACCCTGCAGCCACAACCCACTGGCAGCTGGCCCAGAGGAGCAGATGCCTCATCCCAGTCTGGCAGGTGCACAGCAGGTCACAGCCAGGCAGCATCCCCCACTGCCAGACTGCTGCAGTGGGTAGAGAGTACAGGGAACTCTCAGGGCTGCTTCAGCAGTCCAGCTGGCACAAGGGTTAGTGTCCCCATATACCAATTTGGTGGGCCCCAGAAACTCCTGAAAGTGAGTAGCCCTGAGCTATTTGCCAGGGCAGCTTTTTTTTACTGCTGGGGCCAGGACAAGGCAGCTCTTTATAGTCCTGGGGACAGCACAGGAGGAGCCAGGCAGGGTTATTTAGCCTCAAGTGGCAGAATTTGCTGTTCAACAAAATGCATGTCCAAGCACATGCACTGAAGCAAAAAAGCCCCAGCTCAAATTTGCACCACTTCTATTTGAGCTGCTGCAACTGCACGTGCTTGCATGTGTGGACGCGCCCCTTGAGTCTAGCTAGGGGTGCATCAAGACTAAAAAAGGTTCAGAACCACTGGTTTAGATAATAGGAACTTTATCAGAGAATCTTTGAGGGAAGAGCCGGCCTACAAACTCACAGAAAATGTTTTCATGAGAATTCCTGGATTTGGCTAGGGTGGGACTGAGAATTTGGAAATGCACCCATTTGTGGTATTTCAGTTTTTTGGCTCACAGGTGCCAATGGCTGCCACAAATGTGAAATAAAAAGCAATCAACGCTGTATTCAACCCACAGACCTATTAGAAATAGCATCTCTGCTCTATACTGCAATTAGAACACATAAGCAGAACAGAGGTCTCTTATGTAGTCAAAGTGGCATGAAATAAAATATCCTTCAAAAATCATGGAAACATAACTGTAACTATTCTCACAGGAATAAAGGTGCTTGTGCCTTGGTGACTTTTTTCTGGTCTCACATGTCAACTGACTGCAACCAGATGTGCCTTTCTCAAACATTCAAATCTGCAAATGTATAAATAAGGATAGGAACACTGAAAATTCAAAGAGGCTGAGTACCAACATTAGCAGTTCTACAATGTAAGATTTCCTTGAGGCCTTGTAACTGCTTACATTACTCACTGTTCTCCTGTTATTGCCCCTGGTTTTCCATTCCATGTTAGAAATAACTGTTTGTCTATAAATAATCTGTCAAAAATGCTGTTGGCCTTTTTTAATTGAAAGGTCGTGACCAAATGTACATTTTTGATCATATTGAACACAAGCTTGTGTGCATGTCTACCACTGCCCTCTATTGGATAGATTCAGAATTGCTCTTCTCTGTAACAAAAAACAGCCCCCAAGAGACTTTCTTTAGTGTGGGGCTAGTATATTTGAAATCTCTCTCCACTGTCGCTGTGAAATTCCAGATGACCACAGCATGTAGACAGAGTGACAACTCTGGTGTACAGTGCATATACTTAAAACAAGATTGAATTTAGTTTTAGTAATATTACAGGTTTAAAAAATAATCCCTGTATTTAAAATTCAAAATACCAGTATAACCAGAAACATATCCTGGAAAGATATTTTTAAATTTCCCATTCAAAAAGGTTTGTTTTGATATTAGGTCAAAACTTGAATCTTCTGTTATACAATCTTTCAGTGTTTTCACCTGCTGGAAATCAGTGCCCAATTTGCTACCCAGAGCATTCACAGACTGTGGAATAGGCTTCTTGGTGTAGCTTGATCATTGCTTGATATCTTTTAATATAATAAATGAAAAGAGGTGAACAATTCTATTTAATCCAAACTGTTCATAGAGAAGTCCGTTATTTTTTCCCATATCCTCTTTGTTTAAATAATTCCATATTCATTGGGCCAGAGAGAGAGTGAGACTAGCTCTATAGCTTGTTGGATAGGTTGCTCACCTGGAGATGCACAGTTCCTGGTCCCTATTCCAATAAATATTTATTTTTATAAATGGGAACAAAATTAACTAGCCCAGTAGCTAGGGCATTCCCTGGCAGGGTGAGAGACCCAAATTCAAGTCCCTGCTCTGAATCAGGTCTGAGAGGATTTGAACATATGTCTTCTGCAGGTAAGCAGTCACCTTGCTGAACTATATAGCACAAGGGGAGGGGTGCTGCATGACCACCTCTATTTTAACAATGATGTATAAGTTCCCTTGCAAATTCAGCTCTTGGTTGCCAAATTTCCTTTTGTTAAATATTCTCATAGAGGAAACAATAAACAAAATGTTCAATCTCATTCACTAAAAGAAGAAAAAAATATTTTTGCTGCATTTCTAGAGAGTGAGTAACTATACCTACAGATTCTGACTGGAGGATTTTCATAAACAGGTAGTGTTAAGACATTAACTTTGTTAAATTATTTGACACCAGTAGTTCTTTATAATAAAAAAAATATACATCTTCTGAATTTCAGGCATTTCCCACTCAGTCCCTGCCAATAATTCAGTCAGACAAATATAAATCAAAGTAAGCAGTTAAGTGGCTTGCACCTTTAAAAAAGAAGATACAAGAAAAAAGTACTTGGTTTTGGTCTTCTCATGCCCCAGAAGTTCCTTTTATGCTCTTCTGCCTCTCCCCATAGATTGCAGTTGTTTATTCAATATTAATCTCAGTCTTTCCCTGAAGACCAGCGCATTCACATTCACAGATCACCAGTAGTGTTCTGATTCATTAATGAAGGGGCCTGAGTTTGGAAAAGCATTCAGGATCCTCCGTGCTTATTGAAATGGGTGGCAGGTTGAAAACCAATCCACTCAGGAAAAGGATGATTTTTGTCCTGCTGAGAAGCAGCCCTTTCCTGGATTGCTAAAAACAGTACTGACTGCTAGGGAGGATGCTAATTGAAAGATGAAAATGTAATTGCTATAGATAAGTAATTTTTATTGAGCAATTTTTCAGTGTTAGGTGTAAGGATTTAGCCAAGAAATTTCTATTAACATTAAGAGAAGCTACACACCTAAATCCCAGCATCTCATGAAGAATTCTTTCCCTTTATTGTATGAGAGAAAACACAAAAGCCCACTAGAGCTAAATTATGATTAAATGCCTGCCCTTGTTCGATGAGCTCCCATGGAACGTCTTCTCTGCCCATGCATGCATCTACAAGAACGATGTACCTGCATGCAGACCATTCAATGGACTGCTTTGAAACTAGGGAAGGAAAACCACACAGACTAAAAGAGAGCCTCAGGTGGCTGATATCTTGGATTAAAAGAAATGGCCCTACCACTAAAAGGAAAGGAGATGGAGTATGTACAACCTCTTCTGTGCTGGCGTTGTACCATGAAAGGAGGATGGAAAAGCTAGAAAAGGCCAGCACTGGAAGTGCTTGGCAATCCAATAGGCTTCTTTCTTTGTTTTATTTGAGAAAACATGAGCTTAGAAGCAAAATTTGAAGGCCCTTGTGTTTAAAGCCTATTGATAGCAAAACTATATGACAGCCAAGGGTACACTCAGATCTATAATCTACTCTTCTGTAATGCAGCACAACACATTAAAAGGACAATGTCAAGGATGACTGACTCAAAAATTTTACCTTAAAAATGTCATATAGTATTTACTTTCATAGTCTCCTAATGTTCACAGAAACAGTGCCAGATTTGGCTTTCAGAAGTATTCAGTAGGGCTGTGTGAATCTTCAGTCCCTGATTGTATTTGGTGGAGATTAGGCCTGATTCAGTGGCCAAATCTCTGAATCTGAATCGAATAAGGAGGCCCTTTCATCTATCCAGATCAAATCTGAACCCTCTGAATCGATTTTGAGAGATTTGGAAAGATTTGGACATAGACACAGCTTTAAATTTTTTTTCTACATACCTCAAGGTACCAGACGGCTTGTCAACTCTGCAGTGGTGGGGTGGATGAAGCATTCCACAGGAGCACAGGGGTGGGGGGCAGCATGCTCGGCAGCAGATCCAGAAGTGAACCAGAAGCACTTCTGGTCCGCTTCCGGTTCCGCTGGGGAGCGTGCCAGGGGACAGCCCCACATTCCCTCTCGGTTCAGTGACTGGTGCCTCCTGGGTCTGGGGGGGCACCTAGGGTCCCCCCACAGCTGATTACTGAGCCAGGGGGGCACAGGGGACCCTCCAGCATGTTCCCAGGGGGACCTGGAAGTGGACTAAAAGAACTTCCGGTCCTCTTCCGGGTTCATCTCCAAGCATGCAGTGGGGCCCCCCCGTGCTCCCATGGGGCGCTCCATCTGCCCCACCATAACAGCATTCACAAGCCACATCTGGTACCATGAGATATGTAGAAAAAACATTTAAAGCTGTGTCTACAGCAATACACTGATTCTCCAAATCAGCACCAAATCTTCAGATTAGGATTCAGCCAAATCCAAATTAACAAATCGAATCACTGTTCCTGATTTGGGCTGAATCCGAATTGAATATGGGCCATTTTGCATACCCCCAGTATTCAGGTATGAGTTGCCTGGTCAATTTTGAGGACAGAATTGAGCCCATAATGAAAGAAGTGAGTAACTCCCATAAATGGACACTGTACAATACTGTAACATATACTCACACTGTACATACATTTACAGTATGACCACTCCACGGGGAGAGAGATAACATTTACTATTATTTTCAAAGTGCCAGTGGCATTCCACACACACAACAATATATGACCACTGCCAAGGGTGGGGGTGCAATTTAAATTGGAAAATTCAAAATTTACTAAGGGAAAGCTGGCTTGCAGCATCCTCTTCAGCAATAATCCTGGGTCAGAGGACTGAGTTTGTGGGATATGTGGATTGAGAGTTAGTGTTTTTCATTCACCCATTCATGTCTCAAAGTGTTTTAAAAGTATTACTTACGTGCTTTACAAGCTTTAAAGGATCCATTTCATCCACCTTGAACAGTAAACACCTCTGAGGTAAGACACATCCAGTATTTAATGGTGTATATAGTAACGAACAAGCTTTAGATCAAGCACCTCCACCGTCATTTTTAACCATGGGGATGCTGATACCATGGGACAGTGTTTTAATTAGAGCGGGTCATGGAGCTGCTCTAATTAAAGTGTTCCCCTACCCCCGGAGCATGTATTAAAAAGGAGAAAGGAGGTACAAATGTATTCAGTAAGAATTACACCAGGAATTTAGATGAGGAGAATGCAGTTACCAAAGACTACCTACCACTGTGTTCTCCCTACCACTGTGATAGGACTTTATATGGCCATTGGATTTTTCAAAGAGGTCCTATTGCCAAGTATTGAGCCATCACTGTCCTATTTTTCTTGTGAGGTTTGCTAGTGAGATTGCACACATCATCGTAAAAAAAATAGTTTTGTATTATCACCTGTAAGTAATTTTAACCATTTAACCATATAATTTTAAAGAACAAATTGTAGGATCTATGATGACTGGGGAAAAACCATCCAGATGTCATAGTGCCAGGAGTCTCTGCTGGAGCACTGTTTCTTTCTCATAGGATGCTAAGCATGCTTAACTTCTAATACAGTTAGTAGGAGTTGAACATGCAGAACTGGACTCTTATAGAAGCCCATCAGCTAACAAGCCAAGGAAAAGAAATAAGCATTATTTCTTCTTATTAAAGAATAAGTTCTGTAATGTGATACAGGTTTGTAACAGGGTTCTCCCTGAGACCCTGTTGTTAAGGAAAAGGGGGCAGCTGGAAATAATTACACCATGAGGAGGGCGGGCCCCGGCCCTAAGGAACCAATGGTGGCTAAACCCCGGAGGATAAAAAGGAGAGGAAGAAGAGGAAACGGGCCTTTGGGCACCACAGAAGAAAGAGAGAGAGAGAGGAGCTGCAAGAGAGACCCTCCAGAGAAAAGGATCTGGGAAGAGGGACCCCAGCGCAGAATTAGAGGGATCTCAGAACCCAGACCTCATCTTATCTTACCTTGAGTCCACCAGAGCAACGGTGACTGCGGAGAGAAGTGGAGCTGGGCCACAGGCTGGAGCCACGGTCGGCATTAAGAATCGGGGACACTATGTTGAGCCGGAGGGGCAGCGGGAGGGATGACCCCTGCCCAGATCCCTGAAGAGTCTGGGTGACTCCAGCAACCTGAAGGAAAAGGGATACTGAGGGCTGAGAAAGCAAGCCCCAACTGCGGGAGAGCCGTGGAGCCTGCACGCTGAAGCCGCATGGCAAAAGGAGACAAGCGGTGTTTGCATGAACAAAACAAAAGGAAACTTTTCTTTTTTTTTTCTTTTTACTCTCTTTCAATTATGGGGGAGCGGGCTAGGACTCAGGCACGACTGAGAAGCCCAGCGACTCCCTTTGCAGGGCAGGGGATGCGGAAGGGACCCTGTGGACATTGATTCTTCAGCGCCACCACAAGCAAGTAGGCACACTCTCTCAAGTAAGGGGCTGGAGATCCTTTGCCGAGTACAGAGGGTGACCCAGCGGAGACCCAGGATTAACCCTTTGGACTGTGATTCCCCTCTCCTGTAAGAGGGGAATTCCCTGTTAAACCAGCAAACCACTGAATAAAAGCAGAAAGGAGAAAACCAAGTTATTTCAGCATGGTACTTCCTGCAGGTACTTCCTTTGGTAACAATCACTTCCTCCCAATTTTATTTCTTTAAGATCCAAGTCGTGGCAGGCGGGAAAAACAAGGATAAAGGGGGTACTCTACACACGCTGACAAAGTTCATTTCCCTTTTTGAATCAGGAAAATCTCAGTGACCAGCAAACAAAAACATACCAGCTTTATTCTTTCAACCTTATCTCAGAAGTATTTATTCTCGCTAATTAGTTCCATGGGTGATGAAACCACATGAAGTATTGTTCTGGGAGTACAGATGGCTTTAGGTCACACATCCCACAGCCAAAGGCAGCTTGACCTATTCTGCAGATTGTTGATCTTGCTGTGGTAGCTCATTTTATTAATAAAGAAAAAAATCCTCCTAACTCTACCCTCCGAGTGAAAGGTTCATAGAAATTATTTCTTTCAGTAGATCCAGTGTTACTCCAGACAAGATTTTCATGGCTTTCAAACCCCTTTTTCATATGCACACCAAAAAGGGAATGATAGAAGATAATGCTTTCTCACTGAGCAACATCAGTGTTACTAACTTTACACCAGAACTGAATGGAGTATAAGACTTGTAGTCATCACACATTGCTTTCAAAAAATGCAACTGTTTGTAAATGTAATTCCCATAGTTATGGTAGAACTACAGAAGAGATACATTTGGCCCATTATCCATTATTGACTAAGCTGATAATAATCACTTAAAGCCAGATTTAGTGAAAATTCCAGAGTGCACTTTCTCTTGACTTTTCTGTACAGAAGCCCTGGTATACACACACCATTGCAATGTGTGTCACACAATACAGTTACAGTTCTAATACAGGTATCTGCATATTCACATTTTCCAATATAATATTGGTGTGAGGGAGCGGGGGCTAGGGGCGGCCGTGAACCCCCTAGCGCCGCCTACCGTCACTTTAGGGTGACGTAGCACCCTCAGA
>NW_017728911.1:19155742-19229741 GCF_001723895.1 Crocodylus porosus
GGGAACTGTGTCTCAGGCTCTGGCCTAGGCTGGTTATAAAGGCCAGGCCCTGCCCTCTTCCGGTCATGTGACCGCCTGGTTGCCCCTGGCAACCCGGCACCTGGGCTGCCTGGGTGATTGGCAGCCCTGCCAATCACCCTCTCAATCACGGAGCACCTCCGTGACTCCGTGACAATTGGAATGAAGTATCTTTCTCAGGTCATGTAAAGCTACTGGACACAGTGGAAGGTCCTGAAAAGCATTCCTTAATAGAGAAGACCATAAGTAAATCCAAAAACATCTGCTTACTCCAGAGCAAAAATGTTCACTGACCTGTAGGTAAGCTGGGAATTTTAAGCTCTTCAGGCTGTTGCCTGTTGGTTAGAATTCTAACTAAAGCTATAAAAAGTGCCATAACAAAATCCAAAAGCATTTGGCCTGCTTTTAGTTTGTTACAAACACCACTTGCTTGGACCAGTTTGAAAACAGGTTTGCTGAAGGTGATTCTGGCTTCAGAGGCAATTGTCATTGAGATGATCTGTGGTTTGGGGGATACCAAGGCAAAAAAAAGAAAAAAATCACAGCCAGATTTCAAGTTGAAAATATTGTCCCTTTGTTTTAAACCAGCAATGACATCAAAGCTAGGGACAGAAATTATACATCAACCAGTATAAGTGATTGGAAACTGGTTCAAATCTGTAACAAACAGAAGTTCAGTGCATATACACTGCTTTAAAAGTAGCCAAAACCAGTCTAAGATAAAACTGGATCTCAGGATGCTTTGCACCTCCCCTACAAACCCTTCTTCACAGGGTGGGTGGGCTAGCCTTGGCCCAAGCTGTCTGCTCCAGCCAAGCAGAGAGGAGTACTCTAGCACCTCCCAGGTTCTGGTCTGGGCCACTGCAGGCATGTGGCTGCATTTCTGAAATCAAAAATGAATGTCTGTTCACTTGCTTATCAGTTCAATCTATGCAGCTTAAACTAAGCTGCAAGGATTGAACTGTTTCAGCCTTGGGTTTTTTGACTGCCTGTACTTAGCCTAGGAAAGCTATGCCAATTTACATCAGCTGAGGATTGATTCAGACAGTGTTTGCTTACACCTCCATGAAAAATACCTGAAACCAGGTCTGTGTTACTTTTCTTTTGTTCATGGCTCATATCTGGCAAGTTGCTGACCACCTCCTGCAAGATGATAAAAATCCTGTTTCTGTTGTCTCCAACTGGAGTTGAAGATGCTTAACAGCCTATAGGTGAGATTTTCAAAGGCATTGAATTGAGTGCTTTCTGGTTTAGGCCATTAATGAATAGCTTAGAAAACCGCACCCTGAAAGGCTTTTGGGTGATTGAGATTTGAAAATTCACTAATTATTGTTGAAAACAAAGAACAAAGGCCAACAACTTTCACACCATTGGTTGGACAAAAATGTTGCAAGAATACTTGAATGTATAACATAAGTGAAAGCCTACAGCTGATTGTAAAGCTGCTACCTGTGCTGCAGTAATTAGAAAGGCCATACAGATTAGCCAACATTCACATTTGTAGCTCCTTCCTGAATTAACACTCTCTGAAGAATACAGGAAGCGAGGATCAAAGATTAGAGGCAAATACAGTTGGGAACCAGGTGTTTTTACAGTCTCAGGTTCACAGGCAAGACGGAAAGTTAGATCAGAAGACTCCTCCATCCATATACAGTAATGACAAACACACACACACACAGACACACACACACACACACACACACACCCCTTTAGCCAAGACCACATAGAAAGTATCTTCTGAAGTAGCTATAAAAGGAGAGCAACTAGATTTTAAACTAAATCCCATTCAGAAGTCCCAGTCAGGATCAGGACCCTATTGTATTGGCTGTTGTGGAAATCTAAAAGTAAGCCAGATTCTTACCAGGGAAAGCTGTGCATTCGCATGTTACATTGTAACATCGCACAAGACATTGTAAAATAGGTCACTGCAAATAAAGCAGCTCTAATTTTCAATGGCAAGCTATAAAACTTCCTAATTTTCAATGACAAGCTATAAAACTTCAGTTAACTGTGATGAGGCTTGGTACTTTTGTTTCTTGATAGCTATACAAAGCACACTGTGCTTCAATAATAGTTGTCTTTGCAAAAAGCATATATTCTAGAAGGTGTTAAGCAACAGTGCAGGCAGAGTATTAAGTTAATCTTGCCCATCAATTATTCCATTCTAGCCAGAAGTAGCAAGTAAAAACATAGGAATTATTTTTTGACGGTTCTCATTTTGTCTTTGTGTAACCTCCTAGTGAAAATTTTAGTAAGGAACAAGGGGCACAGTAATTTCCCTGGTATATGTAAAGATTATATTTGCAGACATAAGGATAGAGAGATAAATCAGAAAACAAAAAAACTAAGTTGAGGAAAGTAGAGGAAGTAATATAAAAGCCTAAAAGCCACAGGGGTTGATTGATTGACAGACCGTGCTGCAAAAGATTTTTTGCTACTGTGAGGTGTTTACTTTAAAAAAAAATCTAAGCTTGTTACTCTAGAAACTGCTGCAAAATTGCTGCTTTTTGAACCAAGTGATTAAATACCAGGTTTGAGATATGACATTCATGTGACATCTGTAACATTTTGTTGTGAGCTTAACTGAAGCTATTTAAGTTCTTTACTGCACAGTGTTCTACAGAGAAAATATGTAACAAAGCATGCTATCAAGGGCTTCTGAAGCATTTGTCATGCATCTATAAAAACCTGACCAAAAGGGCCAGCTGACACGAGTGTAAAGTAAAATTATATATACAACTGTAAAAGGATTAAAAGTAAAATATTCCCTGATAGCCCAGGTAATTTACACGTTAAAGAATGTTGCAGAATGAATTATGCTATCATGTCAGAAGCCACACTTCAAACCAAAATCTGCCAATCATTATAATGCTGAGTTTGTTGGGCCTTAGATACAGGGACCCAGCCAACTGCCTCAAGCAACATCCATACTTATTAGACAACATAGACCCCAGGGAGCTTTTCAGAGCATGGCCCTCACCACCTGGCTAAAGCAGAGAGCAATGAAAGACAGCGGTACAACAAAGCACTAAGTGACTACAGGACTGGCTACAGAGCATGAATCCAAGGCCTAGTAGGGCAAGCAGGCTTGATCCCAGGGGATAGACATGTTAGATTTGTATTTCATGCTCCTGTATTTTTAGCACCTTTGTCATGAGATACCCAGAAGTCTTAATAACACGCCTCTTTCATACACTGATGATTTTGTGACTTTTGCTTAAATCTGCAATTCCTGAAATTAAACAGCAGGTTCCTTTCATATGATGGAGCTTCTTGGGGTTTTGTTGTTGTTGTTTTGTGAATTTGGAAATGGGCAGATGTAGGGTCAGATTATTGATTTCTTAGCAGTTTCTTCCTGCTGTGTTATGTATCAAAGCCTAGAGGGAGCTATCTACGTGGGCTGGCAGCTCAGAGATTATGATTGCTCCAAAGAGGACAGAACATAAATGACAAAGCTGAGATTTTTTTGAACATTTTCCTTGCTCTTTTAGTGGAGTCAAGTGTGAATATTTTCTGGAAAAAGCCCACTTGATAAAGGTTCTACAGATAATTTTGTGGCCTGTTCTTGCAATGGAATGAAAATAAAACAGAAAAGCAGTTATAAAACCTGAAAGAAAGTGACGTTGAAAAATTATTACCCATGTCATAGACAGCAGCAATATGTTCTTTGTCTTTATACGTTGGAGAATAAGCTGCAATAGCATTCACACAGTGCTCCCCTACCCTGATTAAAATGGCTGGTCAGTACAATCTACTTTTTTTTCCCCCTATAGCCTGCTCTGTAACATAATGACCAGCTTTAAATCCATCAAAGTGGAGGGCTTAAAGGTAAAGCCTGGTACAAAGTCATATTGCAGAGGTTCAGGCATAGAAATCCAGTAAATTTTATTTTCTATTCAGAGTGAGGTCGGGGAAGAGAAACACTCCTGAAGCAGGAAGATACCATGCTGAGGACAGGGGCTGTCAGTTCGCCTTCCTTAAACATATGACCTTATATTCTCATTTCTTTTCAAAATGTTGTGAAAAACTCTTGTTTAATCTTTGCATGGCTTATATACATGTGCTTATAAGACAAAAGTCAATCACTTTTGTGTTTACCTAATACCAGCTATTAAACATAAGGTAAATTGAGAGCACTGATAGAACGAATATTATTGAGAGTGTGAAAACAGTAATAGTTACATGACACATTTTAGTTTTTATCTGTGTTACAGGTTTGTTTGTTTGTTTGTTTGCAAAGAGCATACCTCTAAAAGGAATGGATAACTCCAGATAATTAATATTTCCTTTCTGTCTTTTTAAACCTTTCTGTTGCTACATGGCAGCCTTTCAAAAGGACAGAAAGCAAGGGAGTAGAGTAGAAAGTGTGCATGTGTATGAGTGTGTGTGTATGAGTGAAAGAGAGAAAGAACAATTCTATAAAAGATTATCTTGCACACAAAGCAGTGGCCCTGCCCCCATTGTGAAGGCAGTGATTCCCCTGAGATTAGGATAGAAGGAATTGCTTATGGTCAGCAGAGGCAGGGAGAACAATAGAGACCAAAATGGACAGCAGCAGCAGCAGTCTGCTCAGATGGGTGGGATACTGGCCAAATGGCCATTGCAAAGTATATGGCATTGTCAGTGTCACCAGAAGTGGCTAAAAGGTCTCAAATTAGCAATTGTTATGATTAGCAGGTGGTTTGAGAGATAGCAGGCCTAGAGAAGGGATTTGTGTATGTAGTATACATCAAGTTTTTATTCCTATTTATTATACTCTACTTAGCCTTTTTTACTTTCTCATTAAAAGAGAATTATGAAATAATTTAAAGGAAAAATTGGCAATAAAGCTGAGGGGCACAGAATTAAAATGTAGTTAATGAAAGACAAAGATGATTATTAATCAAATCCTAAACAAGGACATTGAATTTTATAATAGCATAGAATATTTGAGCATACTACTCAAGCATTCTAGTTTAATCCAGTTTTGTAATAGGAGACAAGAGAACGTGTGAATTCCATTTTATTTCTTGTCTTTGAAAAGAGCACTAGGGGCTAGACTGTCATAAATATATGGGTGATTTGCAAAATGTAGTAACAGACCTAGATTCTCAGATTTCAGAGGTTGATCAGATCCAAGGAAATCTTCAGAAACATCTTTGGACCATATGCAAAGCTCAGGGCAATCTCCACAGTTTCACTGGCTTCCAAGGAACTATGTCAACTTATACATGCAAAGAATTTGACCCTCTATATCTTTGTTGGTGTACTAAACCTAAAAGAAGGCTTATTCCTAGGTTGAATTTAATTGGTATTCTTTGCTTTATTGAAAGTCCTTAATTAGGAGCAGTGTTTTCTACTTCCTCTTTTTTTCTTTAATTACCTGGGAATTTGATGCCCCTGAAAACTAACAGATCTGACAGCATTTGTTATTGGACTATAATCACTAATCCTTATTCCACGTGCAGTTGGGCACTGAACAATTATCAGAAGATATTTTTTTACTAGTAGCCTAGGTTTAAAATAGTGATCTAGAAGGCTTCTGTACTCCATTGCTAGTTCCCTGGAAGTTGCAGACAATTGGCATCTCTGCAAATTAGGCTTGTTACATCTCAAGAAGGCAATGAGTGTATAACCTGACATAAAAAGTGTATTAATATCAGAGGATATCAATATAAACTATTATAATGCAACTCTTATATCTGCTTGATTCTGTAGGAACACAAGTGTAGCAAAACTTCTCTAATTTTAACCTTGCTTCAGCCAGGGTCAAAATTAAAGGGATTCAGTTCATTTGTATCGCTACAGGATTAGGCAGATGTAACAGCTAGATCGGAACAGCTGCTGCACGCTCCAAAGGAGCAGCTCTCCCTCCCTTTTTAAGGCAGCTAAAATTTATGCTTGTCTAAACTGAGGCACCTGTAATTAAAAAATGCCTTGGAAAAGTTGGACTTACGACAAATGTTAGAATACTTCTACTGTGTGACTACAGTCAATAAATCTCTTATTTAGAATGCACTGCACTTCACTCAGCACCGTATGCAACTCCTACTCTGTTGAATCAGGCCCTCACTGCCTTGATTTAAAGAACTTTCACTATACCAAGGCAGTCTCATTGAGTAAGCAAGTTGCATGTTCCAGGAAATACATGGACCAAGTCCAAAGCAGGAAGAAAGGAACAACTATAAAAGAGTTTGCACATGCTCTACTTAAGAGATGCCCACCCATCTTTTCCTCTTCATCTCCTATAGCAATGACAACCTCTACTGTTCAAAAATCATGAGTCAGGACCCTCCAAATCAAAAGTTCTACTTGAAAAATCAGATTTCCCACCTCCAAAGTGAATGTGTGTTCTGTTCACTATTGATCTAAACTACGCTGCTTATAGAAAAGTGTGTAACTCTGATTCTGCGTTAGGCTTTTTGAATGCCTGTACCTAGCCTAAATGCACATATATATGCTAAATGTAAAGACTTGCTATCCTATTTATCCCACCCATATGCTAGTATGTTTTACTGGGAAATAGAATGATTAGGTTTCAGTAACCCTTGCCCTACCACCTTTCAAGAATCGAGAATTACTGGAGACATAGCATTGTCTTTGAGCCTCTTATTTTCCTTGCAAGGATTTTATTAATCTGTTCCATCAACATACACACAAACTGAATGGGGGAATATACTCTGTAATTTTTCATGCTGCTGTAATTTAAATGCATCGTTTGGATCATACAGTACCAGAGGGAAAAGATACGTGGGGAATGAAGTGGAAGGGCATTGTTGTTCCTGTTGCATTTCTCCAAGTCAGATAAGGTGTAGCAAAAATTCTGTTGACTAGACTTTAATATACACATCTCCCATGCCATCACTGGAGAATCCATAGAAATAAATTTAAAAACAAAAACAAAAACAAAACCCTACCAGAACAGAACGCTATACTGCACAGAATCGTCCCCTTGGTGAGATGATGAGAGAAAGAACAAACCATGAGATGGGATAGTGATGTTGCCAGATGAGCTACTGGAGAATGCTCATAGCATAAGAAACTGTTTAACATACAACAGAGGTTAAAACTCCCTGTTTTGAGTACAACCATATAATTGTCTCCTGTCCTTTTGTTCTACCATCTCTCAAGCGGGGGTATATTGCTAACATCCTCTGACTAGAAAACTATGTAAAGTTGAGCATCCATAAAATAGTATCCCAACATGCATCCAAACAAGTCCTAATTATTGTAAACTACTAAGTCATTCACATCATGTCCTTGAAGGGAGAATGATAATAACAATGTTTTTCTTTAATAGCAGAAACAGGTTTTCCATTCCATAATTCAACAAAATCTAAATAAATTTGGTTTAACTCTTACATTAAAAATATATACAGGCAGGCCAAATACAAACCACTAGAAACTTCAGTTTCAACCATCTCAGAAAGAGTATAAACCATTTTGTAATATTTCACTGCTATAGTTGTTGATGTTAGCATCTAATAAAGTATACAGTATGAACAATCTTTATAAAAATTTTATCATGAATGCCATTTTTGAAACATTCTTCAGTCAGTTTTACTTGTTTAACTTACCCTACACAGCAACTAACTGAGACTATAACATGACTGAGAATAATAAATAATACAATCATGGGTCCATTACTTTTATTCCATATGTCGTACTATATTTCTAAATTTCTGTGCTGGAGCAGTGAGAATGTTTTCATTGCGATGCCCTTTAATTTTTTAGCACTCGTTTATGAGTTGGTTCATCCTAACTGTGCAATTATCAAACTCTGTTTCCACCAAAAGAAGCACAGGGTATAAGGGGAATGAACGGAAAGCTCAGTCTGCTAAACCCCAATAGCTACCATATTATATAAAAAAAATACTAGTATATAAAAATTCTTGGCACCACTCTCTAGAATTAACTAAAACATTGTAAATGAAATGTATAAAAAATAAAGAGCTTTCTAACTAAATTGAGCATATGGCATCTACCTCTCCTGTAATTTTACTAATGTGGCTCAGTAGGACTATTTGCATAAATGTGACTTTCCAGGAGCAGATTTATTTATTCCCATCCAGAGTGCAAAGTCTGGAATTTTCAAAAGAGCCTGTGTTGCTGTTAGGTCCTCAGCTGATAGGCTGATAGTCTCGGGGGGGGGGGGGGGGTTAATTCCCAAGAGAACACCCATAAGCCTTTTAAACTAGGCTTTATTAACAAAACTATCAACAAATAACAAAATGTAATGACTCCTGTTATTCCACATTTACAAAGTGTGGTATTTGATGTTCTATTCAATATAAGCCTTCCTGTAATTTTGTATCTGCATCTCCTGTCAGAATAAGAGCTTTATGAGAAGTTTTTAAAAGTTTGCCAGAATTTTGAACTTCTATTAAACAAGTGTTTTGTGCTGCTTTTGCAATACAAGGAAACTACAAACCTGTCTTAAGCAACATTGGAATAGTCTCCTCCTGAAAGGGAAGCCTGTCCTCCTGAAAGAAGGGGTGGGTCTGAGACAAAAATCCTACTGTAGAAAAAAATCTGTGCTTGAGTTATTCAGGTTCTCTGAATGAACCCCAGATATTCCTTTGTAGCTGTACTGCAATGGGATGGACAGTCATGTTCTGAAAATTCATTCTGTTTTGACATTTAGGTTTATCAAAATTCCATCAAGACTACACCAAATCATCCTGTTCATTTGGAGATATAGTTAGACAGGAGATTATAAATTCTGGGAACACATAGAGGAGTGATTCTTAATCAGGTTGCTGCAGCACCCTAGGGTGCCATCAGATCCCTTAAAGGGTGCTCCATGGTGTGAGAACCTAAGCAGATAAGCATAGGCTCAGGCTCTCCCCATCTGGCCATTCTTCCACCCCCACTGCCTGGCCCTGCAAGGAGGTAAACACTGTAATATGTAAATTAGCTTTTGGATTTGGGTGCTGCTCAATTCACGAAAGTTATGATGCCTCAAGTCCAGTGAGGGGTACCTCAAGTCCAAAAAGTTTGAGAAACTGACACAGAGGAATGTCTTGGAGCTGTATTTCCCATTTTGTGGGGTTTTGGAAGAAGCTAGTGAAGGCACATGGGTGACAAGACATTTGAATATCATGGAAAGAAATAAAGAGAATAGAGAGGATCATAAAAGCCTAGTGGAAGAAACCCATATAGAAGGGGAAGGGAGAGGTACTATGAAGGATAAGACGTGTGTATATATAAGGTAAAACATATAGAGGAAGTCAAACAAGTAAGGTTCAAAATCTATTTCACTGGAATTCAGCTAATATCCAAAAAAGTGGGTAAAATTCTGATCTGTTACTTTGGATTTAAATCTATGAAACTATGGATTTTAATGCAGCTACTCTCATTTCTATTACTTTTACTGTGGATAAATATAGGTTAACATCATTTTCTTTACACTTAACCCCCACCCCAAATTAGAGCATCTGGTAATGAACAGTTAAAACATTTAGCTAGTTCACCATTTCCTATACCTTTCATAACTCACTGTCACTTCACCCTACATATATTGTGCCCTCTTAGAGCCTGGCTTTCTTCATACGTGAAAATGTACACAAAAGCCAAAAGAAAAAAAAATTACTAGGTGGTGAGCAAAAATCATTTACTCAAGGAATCCAGGCTTAAATCTATGTGCAAAGAGTACACATAGATTGTCTGTGTGTGTACACAAGCCCATGTGCATGTGCATGCACACACACACTCTTCCCTATACATACGTCTAATGATGCTTGGTTTGAACAAAATATATATTTTTGTCTGTTTCTTTTTTAACCTTATCCGTGCATTCTTGGGTCATGTAGTCTTTGTGCTGACTCTGGACAAAAATACCCCTTTGATGGAGGATACATGCTGAAAGGTAGAATTCTGAATTATGTTCTCTAAATTATCCCGTGCTCAGAGAGCAAGTATTGATTTTAAAAATGACTGAGCCAGACCTCGCACTGCAGTCCCCCCAAAGCACAACAAACAGCAGTCATGTGTTCAGCTACCAAGAGGCCACTGTGCTGGCATTGTTTCAAAAAATCAGAAAGTCATCAATCAACCAAATAGTAATCGGAATAAGTACATGGTATCTAAAGATACATTTTATCCAGTTACATGCTCCAATTCAGTTAGCTATGAAGAGAATTAGAACAATATTGGACCGATTAACAAGTCTACCTTGGGAACAGTGAGTTGTTAAGGTATTTATTTTGCTGCCTTGTATAAAAGAATGAATAGAATTTCATCTGCATAGTAAAACATTCAGTATCTTCCCACAATAAATAAATCAGCATCCTTTGTGATAGAGGGTTTTTTTTCCTTAAAGAGGCTTTTTGAGAATGTGGAATTCTGCTGTAATTGGGTTATGTGTCTTTCAAATGAATTAAACAAATATGTTTCGTTTGGTTTGTGAAGTTTTTTTTTCTTTTGGAGTCTTTACTCATCACTGCTGCAATGGAACTTCACAAGCAGTAAAATTATTAGCATCAGTGTATTCAAAACATCATTGAGTTTTATTTTAACGATACGATTTAAGAATCAATGCAAAAGGCGCAGTTTAGAATTTCAGTCTCGCACAATTCAATTGAATCAATAATCTACAGTGTTGCTATGCAGGATGCATTTCACAACAATACAAAATATACAATTTTAAAAACAAATATGCAGCTGAAAATATACAGCATTCAACTGAATAAAGCTGGCAATGTATATTTACTAGCTTCTTTTAGAAGCTACAAAATAGGATGAGACAATCAAAGCAGACAGAATGCTTTTCAGTAAAAAAAAGAGCACATACAGTTAAGGCAGCTGAATTTTTCAGGAATTCAGTACAGCACTTCAGTGAAAGCAACCTACAATTTATAAAACAGTGTTCAGACTAAAAACCTCAATCACATTTATATTGCAATTAAATATAAATTGCCTTTTGGTTGAGAAGATTTTTTTATGTATATTTAAATTCAGTAATCCAGTGTTTATTGTTTGAAGGAGAGGAATTTTTCTGCTTTCCTTGTAACAATAAACACAAATGAGTAAATCTTTTCTATACTGCTAGCAACCCACCTACCTGTATTGCTTTTTTATACATAGCATTGAAGGCATTGGTTAAAATTAATTTTTAGGGACTTGTTTTAGCTCAGAGATGCTGGAGTTATATCATACAGCCACTCCCTGCTCTTTGTTTCCTTAGCTTTCCAACAATTGCAAGGTTGAAAGAACGTGAAGCTTTAATTACCATCTCACCCAGAAGAGGGTAGCTTCTCCAGGTCTGAGGTTAAAATACTGCACTTGGACCATCAAAACTAAGCTACACCATACCTGGCCTAAGCATTCAACTACTTGAGGATCATCATATTAACATGCTATCAAGTCCCATCCCTCTCAAAAGCATTTATTCCAATCCTTTCTTCTTGGGAAAAATAATAGCTCCTGGGTAGTAGTCCTCTCATTTCATTATTCAGGACATGTGAATAAGCTTGACATACACAGTAGTTATATGAAACATTTGAGCCTCTGTCTCTCCTTATAATGATCACTTCAGAGCAGCGAGCTAATATACAAGCATACAAGCATAACAGTGTTAATTCATTCAATAGAACCAGAGTTTTTTAAAAAGAAAAAAAAATCAGGAAAAAGAGTACTCAACCATCAGTCTTGTCACCTACTTCTAAAACAGAGAATAATGTATATGTGGGTGTGTATTTTATAAATACATACATATGCATATAGTACTTCATTTTAAATGTCCTTTGAATAAAACATTTCATGTACCATTATTTTAAACGTGCTTCTAAAATAGTGCAATGGAGAAAATGCTCCAGTGCACGGGCTTCTGATAATTCCATTATATACCAAAATACTTTTGTAAATGTAGTCATAAAATGGTTTAGGGGTCTGATTTCATTTGAAAATGTGACACAAGTGTAGTGATCACCAGGTTCAATAAACACAGACATACGTGAATGTGAAAAACTACAAAACAGGTTTTATTCTGGAGCAATAAGCAATCTCTGCAGACCTTGGATCTGTATCCCACTAACAGGCTGGCTAGCTATTTAACAGAGGGGCCATCTCTCAATTACCAGTTCACTCTGCTTAGTTAGAGATCAACTTTAAATTAGAATGTCTATCACTATAATAAGGTTCTAAGTCTGTTTAATACTTCTCACAATTTTACTCTCTATAAATAGTAAGCAGTATTGTCAATAGGTTTCAGTTTTTTATAGCCCTGTATTGTTAATATATCAAAATCTAGGAACCTGATCCTAACTTTCATCTATCAATGTATCTACTTTGTTTGCATTTTTCTCTGAGTATTGCAGTACTTTTAAAAGGCCCCATCCTGTAAAGAGAACTTCTACACCTGCAGCATATTTGAAATATGAAAACCAGACCTTTCTTTTTGGCATTTTATATAAATACCCATTTTTACAGCAATGACAGCATTTTCAACTCATTTAGAACATGATATCATTACCTAGACATTCTCCCCTCAATTGCCATTTTGGCTCATATGAATAATGATAAACGGGAGAAGCTGCTGTTTTGTTTTGTGTATTTTGGTGGCAGGTACTACAGCAGAAAAGAAAGCATGTTGTTCTTCTCAGAGACACAAGAGCTGGAAATCAATACCGTGAGGGTCAATTACAACATTGAACTCATGTGACTTCCAGAAAACTGCATTATCTTTATTTTATCAAAAATTCATACAGAAGTTAAAAAATTCATCTACACTAGCCAGGTACTTATGCATAGAAGAGATTTCCTGCAATATGCTGGAGGTCCTGTAACCTCTTTTTAATGCTGGAAGAAATCAGCTATTTGAAGAGTTTGCCACTTAAGCACTGTGATTAGCCTGTCAGAAAAATCAAGTTTATCTTGGTTCCTTGTAGCTCTTCTTTTACTGAAAGTGTTAGGAAATACTATATAATATTGCAGGACTTATCCTTCAGCAGATTCAAATTTGTGTATTTGAGGCTAAACACTGAAGAGTGTCTAATTTGATATAAACGTATCTCTTCAGGTATATCATATGAAATGAATTATTCATTCAGATTTAACCTCAGATTTATCCATAGCAATAATAAAGCAGGACAGAAAGAACTGCATTTCTAAAATGGTTTGTGGGCTTCAGAATTTTTACTCAGAATTATAGAAAAATAAGTAACAGGCATTGAAAATAGCAGCATATTGCATTTTAAAATGAGATGCAAATAAATTCAGGAGTACAAATATCTTTAAATTTCTTGTAAACCATTATAAAATGACCATTACAAAATATTTTATACATTTTATATAACCACTATTTGGACCATATTCAACTAACAGACGACTTAAAACTTCAAACCTAATTTAGACTTTCAGTTCTCTCACAGATAAATAGAAAACACCAAAACAATGCAGTAAAGAAGAATTTGAACAAAGTTATGAAAAATAGAATATTTACATATGGAGGGATGCGCTTTGTTTTCTTTGGGAAGATCTCTGACCATTTTCAGACACTACGAACAATGGTGGGAGTAATGCATATGTGAGAAATAGTTTTTTCTCAGTGGAAACATGGGTGTTTTTACATAAGCCCTCACTAAACTTCACCATCTTTTCATTTGCTGAGGCTGTTAAAGGGAATGTAGGGAAAGAAATTTAAGTGACACACTATTGCATCCAGAATATGTCTATAAAACACCTCAAGCATTGATTATTTGGGATACCATGAAAGCTGAAAAATGCTTTCCGTTACTTAAAGAAGGACTGATTTAAGGTGGTGGCTTATTTTCTTCATTCAGGTTTCATGCCAGTGACATTTTTCTTCTCTCACAGTTTTGCAACTGACAGATTTTCATCCTAACAGCCAGATTTGTAAGTGATTTTGGTTTCTGAAATGGATATTAGTTATTTTGGAAGAAGAAGCACTGAAGTAAGTTGGGTAAGAGAAATAGAAAGGCTGTTCTATTCTGTTCATTTTTAGCTGTTTCTGTAGTCCCATGGTAAGCGGGAAAAGGGCATACGTTCTACATGGAAAGCACTCATTTCCCGAATTATCTCTTTTTCAAATGCATGACTTACTTGAGTGACAGAAGATAATATCTTAGCTGAAATCCATGTACCTGTCCACTGTCACTTAGGGTTTTCAGACTAAAAAGGGGGCAGGGATTTGGATAAAGTGTACATTATACCCTTTCCAAATTCTCATGATCTACCCATTCACCAAAACCTGGCAACACAAAAATAAGCCAGATAGGATGGAACAGGCTAGCCTGGGTTGTGATGGCATAGACATAAGTCTCCATTACTTTGGAGAGACCTGACAATGAATGTAAGATATGCATAGAAAGCTTTTCTACGACTTTCACGCAGGTTTGCCAGGCACTGGCATAAGGTGGTTTTCCCTCCCTCAATCTACAGCGTTGGCTGCTGGGCACTGGAATAGCTCCCACACCAACCCCTCATCACCAGGTTGGTGAGTGTGCTCTAAGTGAGCACCAGAGGGCTTATGCCCTGTTATCCTATTGACTGCCATGAGCTTTGCTAAGTCGGAGTGCAATATGCTAAGCCCCATCATACTGCTCTCCTTAGAAGTTTTTGCAAGCTCTAAAAATGATGTGCTGTCTAATATGAAAACATGTATTGATCAAAGACATGCCTATTGAACATTTGTATGAAACAGTCCATTTTCATCCATTTTTTCCAACAAGAAATGTGACAACATTACCCCCACATCTCCTGAAGTCCATTTCATTTGTTTCATTCTTTGCTGTTGCCAAAGAGTTTGGAGATCCCTTTAGAAAATACAAATGAAAGAGCAAAGCCTGGGTTAGGCAGCAAGTTCTGACAAACCTCAGTTGTGAGAGTGAAAGTTTGGTTCTCCCTTCAGCATATGCATGTTTCCCAGTGGGCTAGCATAACATTAAGAGAAATTCACACACTTCAAACAGGTTACTCATTTGCAATTTATGAGAGAAGGTAGTGCATCAAAGACATAAAAGCCAGAAAATGGTCAGAAGTTAACAGTAGGGGATATCTAGGCTTCTGCAAACTTGTAATTTAAAGTTAACGGGTGCTGCTATTCTAGGAACAAAAAAAAATTATCTCTAGAAATCCATAGCTGGGTCATCTGTTCCTTCAGAAAAAAAATTGCCATTTGAATGCAGTACACTAGACTGATAGGTTTTTATTTATCTCTCTTCTATAGCAAGCTGCAGAAGTCAGAAGCTTGCAAAACGGATCGGGTATTGAACAAGTGCCAGCCTTGTAGATCAGTTGGCAGAGCATTTCAAGACGAGGCAGGAGTCTAACCTCAGTAATGGCAGGTCACTGGTTTTACTCTTGGTTTTGCTTTCCTTTCTGTGAGTTTGAAACATACAGGCCACAGGCCAGATCCAGCCCACATAACCACCGGATCTGGCTCACAGAGCAGAAGACTTTACTTGTGCCTGTGCCTATGATTAGACTGGGCAGTGAGGGCCAGGCAGCTGCAAGCTGCACCGCCTTCACCACCACTTCTCCTAGCCCCCTGCTCCTGATTGCAGCATAGATGCAGCCCCCTTTCATCTCTGGCAAAGTACAAAAGTAACAAATAAACTTGCAGAGCTGATGGGATACAGAACAAGTGCTAGAGCTGCCCTGGTTTTAGAATTTGGAAGTATGGGTGCTGGTTATTTCTTCCTCTCAATGCTGCTTGCTTTTAACAGCCTACAGGGACCATTTTTACATGTTTTATTATGGTTTTTGCATTATCTAGTACAACAGCATCCTACACCTGGGCCTGGACATAGGGCTAAACACAAAAGCCAGTAGGTACTTTGTATTGTCAGGCAAAAAGTTCAAAACTAATTTGAAGCCAATTACCTATTTCTCCCTACCCCAGACTAGCAATAATAATGTCAAATACTTTTCACAGAAGTAGTGACTTCCCTGAAATGATCCCAGTGCAGTTTCCTGAACCTGAATTAATTATACCACCACATTGTGATGCTTTTCATTACACCTGTATTATGCATAGGTAAAATTAGGCATGAGAAGGTGCCTCAAAACAGAGGTGAACACCAAAAATAAGATTTGAATGGAAGCGTCTTCACTCTCAGTCCTTTGTGCTCTCCACTAGGCTCATAACATGGAAAAAGAGAAACACGGAAACTGTTGGTCATGCTGCACTTTGTTGAAGTTACTAGGTTATCAAAATCATTGTTACACAGAACGTAGGGGCAAAAATACTGGCAATATTGTTTTTATCCAGTAGGTTGTTGGCAATTATTTCTTCTATAATTTAAGTCTTTCACTGACTTAAACTATTCCTTTTCTTTCTGCCCCTAATACAAACACTGGAATCAGTGGCACTGTATGTTTGGTTGATCCCAATTAGAAAATGCTCAGACAGATCATAAAGTCTCTGTGACATTACTATTTAAAGCAGTTGCATCTGCTATTCAGTAAGTCACTATTTGGGCCCAGCTATCTGTTAATCTTTGTTTGGACAGAGAATGCTATTACCCAATACATCCAAAGCAGCATGAATTCCCTCTGCACAATAAGATGCCCTAGATTTTTTATTCATCTATGTTTTTAGGGACTCTGCCCTTAAAATTCATGGCAGACAGTTGAGAGGTTATGTCCTTTTCATGGCTCACTTCAGGGAGTTCTGCAGACATCTTCAGTTTGCTCAAGCAAGATTTTTACCTCTTACTCTTCAAGCAGAAGAGAATTGCCATTAGCCTTTTATACTGGGCTTAATTGCCAATTACCAGCAGGTAAACAGCCTAATAATGCAGCAGTGCTCCAAGCTTATTACACTTGCCATTTGCAAACTTGAGCCTTGTACAGAGAAATCTCTCTTCTATTAGCATAAAGAGGACTAAAGGGCACTGACAAGGACCCTACTGCTTCTTCCAGTGTCTCCAGTGCCTCCTTGTCAATTTGAGAGCTCCTAGCACATTCATCTGTGACATCACAATTTGTTCTTGATAAAAAAAAAGCATATCTCCATCCAATAGCAAGGTCAGAAAACATCAAATATAATTGGATTTATCTGGCAAGGTGAAGAGAATAAATGTTTTGAAAACCCTGTAAGCAAAAACAAGCACAATTTTCCAGGCAATTTTTGAGAAGTAAGAAACTGCAAGTGCTAAAGCAGGTAAAGAAGCTGGCACTTATATTTAAGCTTATTTTCCGTATTTTAAACAGGGCAGGTCAAAAGCATAGTCCAGAGGGGGAAGTTCAGTATATTAAATGCGCCAGCAGTTTTCTCTTGCAGATTGATTATTTAAATAGAGTTAGTCTCAACTAATGTACAAGACCAGGGCTTCCAACTATTAATTTTGCATCCAGATTTGCATGAAAATCAGTTTGTCTCTATATGCATTCTAGTACAGTCATTCCATTTAATATCTTTGTGTTTCTCTTAGCATTTAACCTTGGAATTAAAATGAACTTAAGATTCATAAATTAAATCCTTTCCTTACTGTTGGAATAATGAGTATTTCCTCCATCCCACCTGGTATAGTCAAGATACAGAAAAACCCACACTGACATTGTCTATATATAAGGGTTATGTATTGTCTAACACAAGCAGGACTTGCTTTCTTCATGAAAAGATTAATATGAAAATTTAGAACAGGCTAAACAAAAAATGACGGACTAAAATAACTTTGGTTAACTGTAGTTAACCACCTATATGAGACCTGTAGTGGAGGCCTAGTGAATAGTGAGCATCTTTCATGAGTCCTACCAGTGCACTATAGGAACAGTTGGTACTGGCCCCAGGAGCAAAAGAAAAATCATCCAAGGGGAGGATGAGAAGATCACTGGGAGTTGGGAATGTACTCAAAGATATTGGGAAGAACCACCACCCTGAGTGCTGGCTTGGTTTTGCTGGAGCTTAGTGAGCCAGATGAAGTTGTTGTTGTATTTATTATAACATCCATTTGTTGCCCTAATGGGGTATTTCACTATAAATTCAAGCCTAATGATATACTTACTGTTATTTGGGGGTTTTGTTTGTTTTTTTTGGGGGGGTTGTTCATTTGTTTTTGGGGGGGGGTGAGAGGGGTTCTTTTTTAAAATCCTCCTGGAATTGCATTTCATTCATCATTAACAGTGGAATGACCCTTGCCTGGTGCAAACAGAAGTCAGACATGCATCAGGGTCAGTACATAGAAAGCTACTGTGTAGATCTGACTGGTGGCGATGAATTTTTCTCAGTGATGTTTCTTTCCATTGAGTCTGATCAGCAACTTGGCCATATCTCATAAGTCTTTGTTTTTGGAGTTCCCCTTGCCTGTACAGCCCTAACCTAAATGGGGCTGTAAATCAAAATGTCCTCATCCACAATTCTTCCTTGAGCATCTGATTGCAATCATGCTGCATGCTATTTGTACAGGGATGTTTAAAACTGCCTATAAAACAACAGCTAATTGCTGATCTGCTTAATTAAAGTGAGCCTTTTGTTGTCACATTTACAAAGATAAATGAAATAATCAGCTTTGGACTAATGAGAGATAATTAGATTATGCCGTCTGATAAATAAAGACAAAAATCCTACAGATTGCCACTGTACCATGGGAGACTGAGATCACAATGGAGTTTAGAGATGCATTATCCATTGCTTTTCATTTTAGCTACACTGGTTTGTTTTCCATTCTGAAGTTAACCTGGTAATTACAGTTTCACAGGATGAAGATGTTTCATATAATTTAGCATTTGCCATTTATGGTTGCTCTGGCTTGTCAGCATTTCCCTGATGACCCCATCAGTTTCTGCAGAATTAAAGCTTTCACCTTTTAAAAATATTCTAGATTGTATGATTTCATTGCAAGTTTTCTAAATTGACCTGATATACCTTTCTAACACCTTTCATTAGTCAGACAAGACTAATTACATAATTAAATTTATTCTAATTATTGTTCTGTTGGTAGCAGTGAGGTTAACCAAGAATGTCTCTGAGAAACATGACTGCCTTTGTTCATAACACAGGGTGTTAACGCTGATGCCTAATGATCCTAATTTAATGTCACTATCAAGTGTGATCATTTTAGTAGAATCATTCATGTACATTCTCTGGGATTATAGACAAAAGATGGGTAGAGAACCAGCACTCTTTCCCTCTTCTGGCCTTGATTTGTGGCTGCAGAAAACTAAAACCTAGTGCAGATTGATCCTAAAAAATAAACACATCTACATTTAGTTTGTAATATCACTCATAAGTAAGTCTTCATTTTCACACAGGAAATATTGTAAAATCCAGCAAAAACCTTTATTAGGCAGAATGGGAAATGAATAAAATGGAGGTTTCAAGTGCAGATTTGTAAGACACTTCAGCTTCTTATTTTTGCTGAACATAATAACACACTGACTAGTCTGCATATTTACTGCTGGCGTTTACTGAATGCAGTCAGGTTCATGTCATAAATCCTATATGTAAAAAAAGTAGTGGACACCTGCTATGTGAAAGAGATGTGAACTTGTTGGGACCCAGACCTATGTGATACAACTGGTATCAGCTTTTCTGTGTAATATATTCTTCTTATATGAAATTTCTGGCAAAATATCTTTCTATATGCATGTTCAGAGTTCAGCACAAAGGGCGCCAAATGTGCCACATGGTAGTTTTGGTTGCTGCCACAACACCATAATAATAATAAAGTCATTCTCCTAATGCTCATCAGTTATGCTAATATTTATATTTATATATTTTAATATATAATTCTAACTTTTAAAAGAATTGCTTCCTCCTGCCTATACTGAAATCACACTGATGAATTTGTGGCATCACAGTTATTAACCATGGTTACTGGTTGGATGTCACAACCCCAGCATTATAAGGCTACAATACTTTTTAATCAAACACAAATATCATAAAATAAGAAATGCACCAAAAACCAATGGGAACAGTGCAGGGACAGGGCCTTTCTGTAAAAATGTTTTCTTATTTCACATTAGCTCTGGGTTAAGAGTTGCCCCTTCAAGCATTTGTGAAGTGTTAGAGACTGGGAGCAGAGCTTCAAAACCTGCACTTGAAAGTCCTTTTTTTCCCCACATAAGTAAAGTGGAATGAGATGAAAAGACTGCAGACATGGGGGGAGGCCTCAAGCACAGCACTATTAAGGGATTATTTTTCCTTTGTGGCAATGGCACTCAGCCTTTAACAGCCAAAGAGCCACTTTGTCATCAGTTGCAAAGAGCCACTGAAGAATGGAACATATTTAGGGCTCTATTGAGTCTTTTAGCTATAGGCCTGCATTGAGAGCAGCGAGGAACTGCTCCATCCCAGCAGGAGCTCTGGGAAGCATTGTGCCGGAGGCAGGCATCATCCCTCCCAGTGCTCCCAGATCTGTGGAGCACAGAAAGAGAGTGCCTGCTGCTCTCTCTCTTATGGGATGGACAACATATGCTTCTTCCCTGCACATCTGGCTAGTGCAAGTGGGGGTAGTACCATGAATGCATTCTTCAGCTGGCTAGCACCAGCAAAATGCAGGGAGTACAACTGTGCTCACAGTCTTTAACAAGGCTATAGGAGGCAAATATTCTTACACCCCTGCAAAAGGCCTAGCAATAATCTGGCTCTTAGCATGCAAAAGTGTGTGCAACCACCTTATCATAAAAGTAAACGCTAGACATTTGCTCTTCAGAATATGCCAACATGAGCAGTACTTTTTAGCATAGCTCAAGACAGTGGAATTCTTTGGTTCAGATGCCCTCTGTCATGGAGCATAGTCCCAATTGGGTAAAGAGGTAACTCATAAATTAATGTACTTCTCAGAGGGTAAAGGTATTTGTTACCCAGAGATTCAGTTCATCATCTTTTGGGATTCTGTTTCATTCTGACTTCGGGGGTTGAACACTAGATAAGCCTAAACAAATCTCTATGAAAAACTCACTTGAGGTTAATGGCTTTTCTGTGCTTTCAAGAGGGAGTTGAAAGAAAATATAGTGCTTAGTGGGAAGCACTTGAATATTTTGTATAAAAACCTATGTAGAAGAGAACTATTGATTCTATAGTTCCAAGGAAATATAAACTGGAAACCCCCTCTGCCTCATCTCCTCAGGATCTCTGTCCCCAGTTTGTGACCCTCTCATCATGTTTTAACGTTCCCTCACTGCCTTCCCCTCTGACTTGTGTCAGATATAGGAGTGGCTGCATTTCCTTCTAGACATTAAAAACAAATAATTCTTTAATCCTTGACCTTCAGTCATTACAAAAATAATTTTTTTTTCCTTAGTGCACATAAAATTTTTCAGTAGGAAGGTTGCTTGCATACCCCTCTACCAATATGCAGTATCAGTCAACTTTGCTGCCACTCTTCCCACTGTCAGTGAATACATTGCATCATTCTGGTGTGAGACAACTCAGAATGCAGCACAGGAATCTGTGTGGGATGTTGTGCTATGCCTTGCCCAAAGCCAGGAAGATTTCAGTTACCCTGCAGGTACCGGATAAAATAAGAGTGTCATATATGTACATGTATGCCTAGAAGCATGCAGCTTTCCCCTACTGCTGGAGCTAAAGTCACCTTTCTGTGGACATATTACAGCATTGGCATGTGGTTTCAACCATTTTTTTCTGTGTAAGATCTCAAGCCTCTTAAACCTGGACTTAGACTTCTAATGCCTTCATATTCAAAGCTTGAATCTTGCACAGTATTAATGTCCAATTAATTAAAGTTAACCAGGCAAACCTTCCATTTAAGCTCCATAAGTTTCACCTATTAACAACTCCATATTTTGTCTATCGTTCTACAGATCATGTGGTCCTGGGTATGACTGGAAACTGCATCCAGCTGGAGGGCTTGTGGTAACGTGGTGGGGTAACTCCTATAAAATAACACAATATAGAAACCTCCAGAGGAAGGTAAATTTAGGACACCTCAAAACCCTAACCTGCACTGCCTTGTGGGTACTCCTTGGTTGGGAAAAGTTCTAAGGGACATCACCCTGATAGAAATGTGCCCTCGCTAAGGTATTAGGCAGTCAGTAACAGCTTTAATCTGTTGCTTTCTGGCTGAAGCTACAACCATCGAGGCACTGAACATCTGGATTCAGTCTGGCCTTAAGACTCTGTCTCAATGGTCTAAAGGAGGTATAGTAGGTCTTGTCCACCTCCACTCCTCCATACTCTTGCCTAGGTGTGTGCACTCAGGGTCTTTGTATGATCTATACTGGCCAAAATGATCCAGTGACTCGCATGCTGGAATGTTCAGACTCTGACCCCTGGGCTCAATTCAAATTCAGACTTATGGAAAATGGCACTACTAAACTATGAATTGTTTTGACTCAGAATTGATATTGCTGCATTATCAGAAACTTGGCTTTCAAATACAAGTTATAGCCAAGAAAAGGATTACACCATATTCTGGCATGGGAAACCAGCAGGAGAAAAAAGAGAGAAGTGAGTAGGCTTTTGCTACTAGAAACAGTGTACTATCTTTCTGTGAATGCAGCAATTTCTGTATCTTTTCAACTCATGAGTTTCAGACTCCATGCACAGAATGGCTTCATCACATTGTTTAGTGTCTATTTGCCTACCCTTCAAGGTAGTGACAAAGACAAGAACATTTTCTACCAACACCTTGAAAAAGGAATTGAGAAAATTCACAGAAATTAGACCATTATAATACAAGAGTTGAGTGTAGTTTTAAGAACTGTCCTGGTATTCTGGGCAAACACGGAATTGGTAATATGAATGAAAATGGCCGGTAAGTTGTTAGAACTTTGTGCAAGTCAAAACCTATATGTTACCAACACCTACTTCACTGGGAAAATCACAGGAAAAACATTGTGGAAACATCCAAGAGCAGGGCACTAGCACCAATTAGATCTAGTATTGACCAGACATAACCACTTGAAAGAAATCCTGCATGCAAAGCCTTATCACAGTGCTGATTGTGACACTGACCATGCCTTAGTCTGCTGCAAAGTCAGAATCAATGTCAAAAAGATCCACTGTAGCAAAATTATCAGTCATCCTCAGATTGACATCAGCCAAACTAAAAACATAGAAAAATGCAAACTATTAAATGAAGAAGCTGTGAAAGCAAATTTACCTAACAACTCAGCCACTGAGGCTTGGGAAAGCTTAAAAATTAGTATGTACAATGCTGCTGTAACAGCACTTGGCAAAAAATGCAGACTGGTTTGAAGAGCACTCTGAAGCTCTTCAACCACTGATTGAGAACAAAAGGACAGTGCTAAACAACTATAAGAAATCTCCCAACACCAGAACCCTCAAAAATCTGAGAAAAGTTTGAAGAGAAATGCAAAAAGAAGCTAACGGGTGTGCCCAAGGTTTTTGGCTGGAGCTCTGTGATGATATTCAAAAGCAGCTGACTCAGGTGATAGCCATGGAAAGTACAAAGGCATCAAATGAGCAACTGATCCAGTCAAGAAGAAAACAGCTCTGCTAAAAGACTTAACCGGAAATGTTATTACTGATAAATAAAAACAACCTGAGCATTGGGTTGAACACTATGCAAAGATAAACTCCAGTGAGACTGAAATCAAAGAGCAAAATCTCAAAAGATTACCACGGTTCAGTTATGCTGAATTTAGACAGTGAGCCTACATTAGAAGATTTGTAGAAAACTATTAAACCAGTTCCTGGGAACAAGGCATCCAGCAACGACTGTTTGCCTGCTGCAGTCTACAAATGTGCCAACAACTAATTATTTCAAAAGCTTCATGAAGTTATACTACTGTGTTGGAAAGAGGAAGTGGTATGGCAAAATTTCAAAGATGCTCAGTTTGTGCAATTATACAAAAACAAAGGGGATAGAAGCACTGTGAGAACTATAAAGGTATCTCCCCGTTGAACATCACTGGAAAAATTGTCACGCACATCATGCTCCCTAGGCTTCAGTCTCTAGGTGACAGAATCTATCCTGAAAGTCAATGCAGTTTTCACTCATGATATTCCACCATTGATATGATATTTTTGGTCAAGCAACTACAAGAGAAGAGTAGAGAAAAACAAATACCACTGTACATAGCCTTCATTGATCTGTATCACAGCCTTTGATACAGTCAACAGACAGGGCCTTTTTACTGTTCTGAGGAAACTGGGCTGTCCCCCAAACCACTGAACATCATTGGTTCACTCTATCAAGGTATGTGGGCAACTACAGTGTATGAAAACAAAGAATTAAACACCTTTGGTATCCACAGTGGTGTGAAAAAGAGATGCATCTTAGCCCCCTTGCTTTTTAACATCTACTTTTCAGTTCTGTTTCTTTATGCATCCAGGAACAGCAGTAATAACATTTATCTTCAGACCAGACTTGTTCAATATTGCAAGGTTTAGAAAGCCAACCATGGTGAAAGAACTGGTTGTGAGAGATTTCCTGTTTGTAGATGATGTAGCCTTGGTTGCCCCCAGTGAATCTTCCTTGCAAAATCTCTTGGGCAGATTTTCTGAATCATGCAAGAGCTTTATGATGGCAATTAGTCTTAAGGGCCATGTATAGATATGCTCAGCATTTTCTAAACTGTGCTAACTGATTCACATCACACAGTTCAAATCAAGTCTAAATTTGAATTAAGAGTTAATAGGCAATCCTTGCAACCCCTTAACAGACCTAATTCTCAGCTCAGATTCTCTTACTGAAGGCTATAAGCAATCAGGGTTTGAGTCACTGCTCTGATTTATTATGTCACCATATCCCAACCCATCTGTGGCCAAAGAGGCTATGTGGGCTGAGTTTCAGCCTCAAGTGCATGGGAGAGACACTTTGGAAGGTTCAGTTTGAGCACCTTTTGTTACAGATAGTTTCATAGTAGAACATCTTAAATACCCTTTTCACCCAGGGGACAAAAATAGTCTGGACCTAGGAGCAGATCCAAGAAACTGTTCTCTGACTGGTTTCTGATTAAGATACATTTTATCAGGTTAACTATTACAGTTTTGTTACACTCTTTGTGGTCAATGTGGCATTTTGTGCCTGATGAGAGGCTCACAGACAGCTGGAAAGGGAGAAAACAGGAGCCCCAAGGAAGATGGGGGAGCACAAGTGAATAGCTGAGCTGATGTTAGAGTGCTGGAAAGCTGTTTAGCACTCTGCTGGCAGGAACTGAGGTGGCTCAATTAAGACTCTTTGTTTGAAGTGGAGCCAACTGCTGCTTCTCTTGGGACATCAGCATTTTGACACACATATCCAATAGCATCACTGAAGGGGAGCAACTGAGGCAGGAGCCCAAGGCATGACCTTTATTGGGAGAGGTGCAAAAATAGCTGTGACCACAGTGGCAGCTGATCACATCACTGCAATCAGCATCACAGCAGCCAGCACCGCCGCAGGCATCATCCAGCTACCCCAGGTGTGGAGCACCCTGGCTGCATTTCTGCACATACCTCTCCTTAAAAGAAGAGCCAGGGTCTTGAAGCTAGAGGCTTTTCTCTCTACAAACCATACCAGGGCTTGCTTAAGGGGGTCCTGGTGGAGGGAGACTAGAAAAGGCTTTTCAGGGTGTCCTGAAGTAGAGCTTCCCCTGCAAGGGGGAATCTGTGATAGTTTATCAGAAAAAATCAAATGCCCATTGTATCTGTTCCTTGGTTGAGTAATGTCCACAACTAACAAACAGAGCATGAAATTCAAATTAAATCCGACTGGAGATGAGATTTAACTTTTTGAAGCCTGCTGTCTATAATGTGACTCTGGTCATGGGATAAGGATCAGACCTTTCCAGCAGTCCCATGTTACACCCTGATTCCTGGATTGTAACTATATGGCTCAATATTCTTTTTATGGTATATTTGAATATAACAATCATTTTATTTTTATTGCCAGGATCTTTTTCCCACTTCTGGAAAATTAGCATAAGCACATTGAGGATCTGGGCTGAATAAAAGTTAGTTTGTGGATTTGAACGAATTAGAATTTGTGGAATTTTGTCCTAATTATTCCCTCAGAGTCTGATGCTACTGGTTGCTGATGCTTCCAATAGGTACAGAGTGCCTTTCACACTCATCAGAGTCAATGATGGCCTCGACAGGAGGCAGTCAGCACCTTTCAGTGTCATTGCTTCAGCTCATATACCTGCCTCATTGGCATCCAGCTGTGTCACTTCAGACAGCTGCTGTTGTAGCCACTGTGTGCACCCACTCACTAATTTAAAAGCTTGAGTCAAGTATTCTCTCCAGGTAGTGTTACATATGACCCGGTTATCTTTGTTAGTGAAAATACTATAGATACAACAGGTGGCCCAATTCATTCAACTCCTAAATATTGCATGGGTGATTCTTAAATTCTATTAGGTAGGGTAAATGGCCCCTTGAAGGAGGTTTAACATTCTTTAGTCCTATTTAAGGCCATTTGGCACAGCCGGTTGGGGTAAAACGGCCTGGTGTTTAAATGCAAGTCATGTCCTGCCTGAAGAGAAATGTACACACTAAAGGCCTTACTTTCCAAGAGGTCGAGTAGCTGCCATGAGCAGCAGCTGGAACTTGGGGTTATCGGCACTTCTGGAAATCAAATTTTACACCTGTATCTTTAATATGACAATTTGTGATCCTCTAAAAAGTGATCCTATTGCTTCAGGAAGATCAGGTCCAGTGCAGTTGTCAGGCCCTTAGTTTCTCACAAGGAACATGTCATCATTTCAAGCTACATTGTTTGTAACTCAACAGTTCTTCCTTTTAGAGCTGTTCTTTTTATCTTCTCTGACTGTAATACAGTTATAGTGTGACAGCAGTTTTGCTTTAACATGAAAAACAAGGCAGGGTGGTACATTAAACATAGTGAGAAATATGGGACATACTTATGACAGGAGTGTGCAATTGGTAGGAAATCATAAGTGTGGCTAAGTATTTGTAACAGTGAAAATACAGTCCCCATTATTGTGAAATTATCAGTGGAAGTCTGAGGCACAGCTTAGCATTGTATGCTGTAGTGGAGAGAAGACTCAACTGAAAGTTAAGAACCCAGGGTTATAATCCTGCCTCTATTGACCACTTCAGACTAGTCCAAAAATGGAATTAGGTGCCTAAATCCAATTGGTGCCAGTGATTTTGGCTACAGCCTAAACCTGAAGGCCATAAAATACCTCAGTGTCTAAGACTGTGCCCATGGAACCAACCTACACACTTCTCAGCATCCCACCCAGCGTCTAACCCCCAGCAGGATTTATCTCATGAATTTTATTTGTGGGCCCTATCTTGGGGACACACTCCTACATGCAAAGGGCAGTAAGGAAATTTAGGCCCTTTACCCAGTATATCGATTGTTATTTTAAAGTCTTCATTAACTATGGTGCCTTTAAAAGGTCCAACTAGCTATAAAGCTATTGCTCAAAAATAGGTAATAACTTCATAGCTGGTTTCTATCCAGCTTTAATTTGCATGTGGAGGCAATCCTTTGCAGCTGGGAGACTGTAATTAGTCCAGTGGGGCTGGCAGACCTGCAGCTGACAGGACTGTCAGTGCACAACCAGGGCTGAGAGTCCCACAGTTGAGAGGACTCTCAGCACCAGCAGTACCTGGAAGCTGCAAATGCTGGGTCCAGGCAGGCACTGGGTCCTACTGTGATCTCCTAGCCCTGCGGAGTGCCTGGGGCCACACAGCTGGGAGATCACAGCAGGGATGTGTGGGGCACCCCTGTGGCTAGGACCCTGTCAGCAGAAGGGGCTCCTAGCTGTGGAAGACTGCTTCTTGCTGGTGCCAGCTCCCCCTACACTACAACAAGGGGCAATGGGATCTAATGCATGATCCCACAATTATGCTTCCTGTCATACGCACGTGGCAGAGCAGGAGGTGTGTGCTTGTGTGGATTGCACATTAGATCCTATAATGCCTTTACCTACATGTGTAGAGGGGGCCGTAGAATGTACATATGTGTTTTTACCCATTGGTTGAGACTGTTCCCCCACCCTGTCTGACTGAGAGCAAAGACTTGAAAAAAGTTCTGTCACTTTCCAAAAATGAGCACTAACCATTGGATATACTGAGAGAGGCAGTCTTTTCTGTTGACGCTATTCCACTTGTATGAAAAATGAAATAGTCATTAGGAGTGTGCGAAATGGACTCTATTCAATTTGGATTCAGATTCGGCCCGAATCAGGGACAGTGATTCAATTCATTGATTCAGATAACACCTCCCCAGTTCGATTTGGCCAAATCCAAATCTGAAGATTCGATGCTGATTTGGAGAATCAGCAATTCGGCCATAGACACAGCTTTAAACGTGCTGCCTGCTACCTTGAGGTACATAGAAAAACCATTGGAAGCTGTGTCTATGTCCAAATTGCTGAATCTTTCCAAATAGATTCAGAGGCTTCCAATTTGATTCAGAGACATTAAAGGGCCTCCTGATTCAGTTCAGATTCAGAGATCTGGCCACCGAATTGGGCCGAATCTCCACCAGATTGAATCAGCAACTGAAGCACCACACAGCCCTAATAGTCATAGGTCAGTGCCTCGTGAGTCAAGGAGAAAGTGAACAACTGGTTCTGTGGCATTCAGCTAGGATGTGGGAATCAGGTTCCATTCCCATTTCTAATTTGCATAATATTTTATGCAAATAATAAAATATTATATTAATAACAATCAGGTTCTGTTTCCTCCTCTAATTTGCATGATAATTCATGTATTTATGCAAATTAGCTGAGCCAAGAGTAGACAGTCAAGAAAGGCTTGATCCAAAGTACTTAACAGCCTGGAGGGGAGGGCCCTCTCTTGCTTGTGAGAGACCTGAATCTAACGGAGGTAGAATGACGATTTGAACACAGGTCTCTTACCTCCCGGGAGATGACCTGGGAGCATAAGCATTCACAGACAAGAGTCCCAAGAAGTAGAAGCCTCTCTCTGGCTTTTGAAGTGAGGTGTTTCCAATATCTCTGAAGGACAGGACCAATTCTCTATCCTTTTGTCTAGGTTATATGGCTCCTGCTATGCATTCTGACTTCTGTAAATCCCATTTTGCGTACCTAACTCTCCCTATGGTATGTAGAGCCTGGGGATTCAAACTTAGGACTAAGGATTCTAGTAGCAGCAGGGTATCTAAATCATGAGTTTAAAATGCTGTAGATCTAGCCCTTCACTTGGGCTGTTTCTTTTCCCCACTTTTCTAAACTGTAAGTTCTTTGAGTCACATACTGTCTCTTATGGTAGGGTCTTTGCTAGTGTTTGGCACAGTGGCAATGTTGGTTGAGACCTCTGATCGCTACTGTAATATAATAACAATGCTGGCATGGCAGGACATGGCTCATAGAAGATGGTTTGAGGACTGAGATCAGTTTAGGAAACAAATGCACCAAAATAAGTATCATGAAACAGGAATTAGAAATACAAAGATGGATGGATCGCAGAATGAGCACAGACAGTGAGATTTGACCGGAAAAGTAAGGTCAAGAAGAGAATTGGAGGACTTAAAATTTTATATGCATCTGTCAGCTACAAGACATTTTTTAAGTTTTAAGTTTATATGAAAAATTGAAACCTTATAAATGTTCTCTAATCCCTAATGTAATGAATTAATAAACCACTGATTAAAAATATGATAGCTAAGCAGAAACACTTGTTTATCCATATCACAGTATGTGAATAGGATATATTTTTGATGTCTGCTGTAGATAACTTATGGGATCCCATGTTAGGAAACTGTGAATCATCAATTATTTAGCCAAATCAAAGAAACCTCCTACATATGTTGTGGTTGGTTGGCTGGTTGGTTAGACTGAGCTTGAGGTAGGAGCAGATAAAAGAATTTAAAGAAAACAAATACATTTACTATATGTTGTCCTTTATGATACTACATTCTGGAAGTTCCCATTAATTTCACAGAATTATGAAATGTTTGAAATGACCTTTAGGGTCATTAAGTCTAACTTCTGCACAAATGCATGACTCACTGTTCTTAAACCAGCCAGGCTTTTTAAGGAGATTCCACATTTTCCCTATTATTACTATTATTCCTGAAACCCAAGCAGCTAGTCAAAATTCAGGTTCTTGTAGGTTATTCCTAGTGGAAGGAGTCAGATTTCTGACTTTGGGATGTGCGAAGTTCTACTTTCCTTAACAGATACAAAATCAAGCATCCCTGGTAACAAGTGCAAGTATGTTTAGCTATCCCTGACATGTTTGTCTAATGGAATCATAAAAACTCTCTTGAAAGAGCTCCATGGGTAACACATTCCAGTGTTTCATTGCCCCAACAATTAGAAATGTTTTTCCAAGTAGCTAACCCAAATCTTTTTTGCTGCAAAATTAGGCACATTTTTTCTTATACTTCCCTTAGTAAGAACAATTCATCATTGTAAGATGCACATATGTATTGGAAGACTGTTACCTGTATGAGCTCCACCTGTGCTACCTTTCATCCACATACACCCCTGCCAAAAAACAATATCCAGCAAAATGTCTCTGCTCCTGCACTCCATTTGCTGAAGTGACTAGCAGACACCTTTATTTGGGTCTTGGAGACTACTACCTGCTACCATAAAGGAATTTGATCAATGACCTCTTAAGTGGAAGCTGGTGGTTGCATGCACCAGACTAGTAGTAGCTTTTATTCTGAAGGCTCCTGTAGCAGGGCACTAAGGTGCCTGCTACTGACAAACAGTAGGATAGACTCAGCTGCCAGTCACCAGGGCAGTACAGGTGTGGGTTGCCAAGACAACCAGTTTGGTCAGCTGACCGGAAGGGGGCAGGGCCTGGCCTACATAAACAGCCAGGCTGAGGCCAGCGGTCAGTTCCCTTCTGGCAGTTGAGGAAGGTAGAGCTCTGTTAGAGCAGCCTAGCCTAGCCTAGCCTAGCCTAGCCTAGCCTAGCCTGATGGTCTGAGCAGTTTCTGCATGAGGGTACTGGGTGGAGGAAACCCCAGTAGGGGTATGAAGGATGGATAGCCAGTTGGCTTGGAATTTATGTTGGAACACAGGAGTGTGAGTTTCCTGTTTTGTTGTTGTGTTGTACTGGAGGACTGGGCAAGGCTGTAGGGGTTGGAGGAGGCCTCATAGGAGCTCCCCAGTAGTGTGGGGGTTCCTGGTGCTGGAGAGGGTGCTGCATATTGGGGTTTCTTGACCCTGGCCCCTGTGTGGGTGCAGGTGAGAAGCCCCAGTGGGGTGCAAGACCCAGACAGGGGGTCTGGAGGCCAGGCATGGCTATGGCCACCTGAGCCTTGATTGTGAGGAGCCCAGTGGGGTGCATGACCCGAGAAAGGGGTCTGGAGGCCAGACACGGCTACAGCCACCTGAGCCTCGATTGTGGGAATCATGGAGGCGAGGCCCCAGTGCAGGCAGGGAATCGCGGAGGCAGGTCCCAGAGGTTAGGGTGTACCGTGTCACTGAAAGCAGGGCACGGACTGGGACATCTCAAGGCACCATGCCAAAGAGGGTAGAAAGGCAGCCTCCCTTTAACAATATTATTATCAAAGATGTGGTGGGCGAGATAGCGAGGATGCATTGAACCTGATTTGGCATGGTAGGTAGGGGGCGCTAGGGGAGTTCATGGCACCCCTAGGTTGTGTCCTGCCACAGCTCCTAAAGCACTTTACTGACTAGATAGATGCAAAACTATTGTGATGCAGCTGCTTCTGAGGTGGACACCAAAGACCAACCAATGCAAAGCATAACAGTGTTTAAAGACACATCCCCATTGCTTGTTACCAGATAGAGTTGCATGGGAGCAGCAGATATTGTCACACCTGAAGTCAAACAAAACTACTTTCTAAAGGCCCTTCTTCAAATAATTATTCTCCCCTAGCATTCTCCTCTCCCTTCCAATGCCCTAAATAAGTTTTTGGAAGAACTTCAACTGTCAGTATCTATATGTCTAACATTTCCAAACTACAGCCTATTTATTCCTGATTTAACAAAGGAAATTTGTAGTCATTAAAAACTATAGCTGGTAAAGAAAGTTTGATCTAAATGTTTTTAAATAGGAAATAGCTTTTCTGTGAAACAAATGGTGGTGGAACTTCCTCTGTTTCTGTTAGATATTTTTTATTTTCATGAAGAAAAACAAGTTAAAGAACTAATCCAAACAATCTCAAAGAAAATGTGTAGAAAATATTTTTGTAGAAAAAAATATCCCAGTTGATTCACTGCAAAATCTTCAGATGACATTTCCTGCCTTCCTATCAGAGTGTATTCCAGGGTGTTTCATTCTTTCTCACCAGTAACAATGAAATTAAGGACCAGATCATCAGTTATTTTCAATTGTCCTGACTCAATGGAAAGCAATGGAGCTGCCCTTTTCTATACCAAATTAAAAGATGTAATCCAAAAACTCAGTAGGAGGGAGAGCCCCCATCAAGTCTCCTTCATAAGACAAAGTGTCCATAAAAAGTTTTCTGAGAAGTCAGAACCCTGAAAGGTGGGTTGAGGTGATGGAGTTCCCTTTTGTTTAGCTGCTTAGTTTGACTCTTCTTACAGCAGTTCAGAGATAACAAATGTTTGGTGGCAATTTGCCAGTTTGAACTCACAAGTGTTGAGCTTATTCATTACTAGGAAACAGTGGTTCTCTATGGGGAAATGTCTCCAAACATGATTAGCAAAAGGAAAAAAAAGTCTTATGAAAAATGTGTGCGCTGCTAATCAATGGCAAATAGCTTCTTTGTACATTTCCTGACACATTTAAAAGGTTACCGAATATAAATAGCAAGGTGGGAAAAACTAGGAAGTGACACAGTTTATCACAATGATCTTTTTACTAACAATTAAGGATGCGAGAGAGAATATGGCACATGTGTGAATACATGTGTATTCAGAAGCATATCCACATGTGATTCATGTCTTCCTGAAACCCTAACATTAAACCAGCTAGTGTTGATTCCTTTCTTATGGACATGCACTTTGCACTGGGGAGAAGAAGGGTGCTGGTCATAGATGGGAGATTTGCTATCTTTCTGCACATTTCTAATTTTAGTCTAACCTAGACTCCAGGAGCCAAAAGATATAGCTCATCACTAAGAGAATTAACCCCCTGCCCTCTACCCCTATGCAACATCAGTGAATGATATTGACAAAATTGGAGAATCCGAAGCATGTGAAATAGAAACACAGTAGAACTATAAATGTAAGTGTGCAGAATTAGCCCTGGGGGTTTGTTGATGTAAAGATGGTGGATATTTATAGTAAACTGATTTGAACTTGTAAATATAAACAGTGCCCTAGAATTAAAAAAGTAACCTAATATTAATACCATTTTCATTATCTTGAAAGCACATCACTAAATGTTTGCAAGGGTGTTATCATTTAGATCTGTGCACAAAAGTGTATGTAGCAATAGGTGTCATATTACCTGCCTTCTAATCAAAGCTTCTCAGAAGCAACTGAATTCTGATAGAAGGCAAAATCCATTTGGGTTAACATAGTAACCTCAGGGGAACTTTAAAATGTTTCTTGAATAATTTTCAAATCTAATTTTGTTTGCACTCCAAACTGCTTTAAGTCCTTTTCAAAATTCATTGGCAAACAAGTGAAATCCTTCTGGATTTTATGATTTATCATGTGAGATTTCATGCAGGGTCCTTCAGCCAAAATGAACATCACGTTTTCAAAACTAATCAACAGATCCTGCCCATTTGGGGCTTAGTGACAGCTTTACCCATTTATAGGCACATGATCAAATCTCCTTTACTAAAAACAGTACTCCTCTAAAGAACACTTAATATCATGGCTTCTAAGATTTTCTGCTAGGCACATTTAGTAAGTTATTTATAAGGAAAAATGTGTAAACTATATGGATTTTAATTTCAGTATAAGTAATATTTAACATTCTCAGAGTACCTTCTATCCTACAATTTTATGGTGACTGATGGTAAAGATGTTTGCCAATACACATTTGAGTTTCCATACTTTATCAGTAAGGGGATAACAAACAGGTTAGTACGTACTAACTGGACCAGATGAAGCTTCATATAGGTGAAAATGGCTAACCATTGATAAATCATAAAAGCAGACAATCTCAAGCCCACCATGTTATTACAGCATTGAGGCTGAACTCCTAAATTCACAAAAATACTGGATATACAAAGATAATGATCAAATAGCATAACCAGTTCATAAGATTTTATAGCCTTCATATTTTATCTTTTACATTTTAGAAACAGTAATATATTAAACCATTAATTTAATTAAAAGAAGAAATTGAGTATTTACACAGGCAATATGATCAAGTGAGTGTTTCTGTTTAAAGGCTTCCTTTTCCTAACATTTGGTGTTTAGCTGTGCTATCACATTGATATTATATTAACATAGGTGTGGGGTTTTTTATTTATTTGCATTTTGTTTCCTTATCTATTTCAAATGTGAAGCAGAAAACAAATTGTCTGTGCTAAATTGTATTAGCTTGCCCCTTACACTTATATCCTTCCCCAGCCCTGATCTGGTAAATACTTGCGCACAAACATTGCTTAACTTAACTACCAGGAATAGGTCCATTGATTTCAATGAGACTACTCACCATAGCAATTATAAGTGCTTGGAGAAGTGTTTTCGGGATCAGGGCTTCAGCATTTAAGGGGGATCAATTACCCTGTAAAGTTCACAACTTATGTAAGTGGCAGTGGCTGCTGATATCATTGTTTGGCTAAAGATATTTTCCGCCTTAAAACCATGATGTTTCTTGGCAACAGAAATGAACTTTTTAGACCGGAAATCCTAGCAGCTAAAGAGCAGAGAAAAATATAGAAAACTTGTGAAGTTGAAGCATTTTTTACCACCACTATCAGTATTTCTCTCTAAACATATTGCTATGTATTTCAAAATGCAATCAATCTAGGTGTTCTACTAACTAAAGTGTCTCAGCAGCAGCAGCACTCCCCATGTCTGTGATAAAGCTCAGATGAAAAAGGGTGTGGTGATACTACAAACAGAGGAAGGCATTAATTTTTCTCTGTTAAAAATCCTAGCAGATGGCTATTGAGTGCCCTCAAAGAAGTTTTTCAGTTACTTATTAGTGCTTAATTGTGATATTGCCTAGAAAACAGAGAAGAGTAGTAGTCCCCACTGAGGACTTATAGGTACCAACTTTCAAAAATCAACCATTTTTGGCTGTGGCTTATTACTTTCAATGAGAAATTTGTCCATGACATGCTAATCCAAGCCATATAAAAGTGGCAAAAAAGGGAGTTTTTCCTCAGAGGCTAAGCTGTATAACCCTATGGGTCTGGTCCATTAGGTCTCCAAAAACCAAGGATTGGTATTTGAGACGGATGCTTTTGTGCTTTGTTTATTAGTTAACTTTTACTTGGGAATAAATAAGGCCTTTGATCCTTTTATTTTTTACTAAATCACATTCACTCAGCAGTGGTATCTGCACTGCATGTGCACCAATGAGCTTTACTGTAATTTTCTATAGATGCATCTGATTCACAGCTATTACTAGAATGATTGGCTCCAGAGCCTTACTTCAGAACCTTAACGGACAGGAATGACATGTATACTCATGGTGAGGAACTGAAAAATAGTATATTTTTAAAATCTGTGATGAATCTGTCCCACTACATCAACAATTTCATTCAAGTATTAGCAAGGCATTTATTAGAAAAATAAAACATGGCTAGTATAAAATGCGTGAGGAGGGTAGCGCCTAGGTTGCTTACTGATATATATGACTTTATATATCACTGATGAATCAGTGAGCAACCCAGGCACTACCTGAACAGGGAATCGTCTCACTGTCCTACTACTGTCCTCCCAGAAGGTCCTCATTGTTGCCTAGTATGTAGGAATTTAGTAGCTGTCTCTTCCAATATATGATGTCTGCAGATTAGAAGAGACACAAACTCATCCCTGGTCAGGAAGTTGTTGGTTCCATTCTCACTATGACAGATTGATCAGCTTACATTGATTACAGGAAATGACTGTTAACAGGTAAATAAATAACACATCTGTATGCAAAGATAATCTTAAAATTTATAACTTCCTCACCCAAAATTGATGATGTGGGGAGTTGAGGGAGAAATGGAAATGTTCTTTGTGATCAGAAACAGATTGTGTTGATATATTATTAGACTACTTCCGTGAATTTTCATTTTCTAAAAGAAAAATTGGAATTAAAACTCTTCATCAAAGCAACTGAAACTGATAGCCAATATGGTACACCCTGAATAGTGCACATCCTAATTAACATACATTGTTTCTGAAATAAGAAACATGTTATTCTTCAAGCCAACCATAAGTTAATACTTATAAAATATGCCAGTCATATAACTCCTAGAGCAGTGGAGCTAACTTTTTTGGCAGGTGTGCCACGAATTAAGACCTACAGCCCCCCTGAGTGCCACTCTGATCTCCTTCCTCAGTCCAGATGGCTGATCTAGTTTCTGCTCCCCGCCCATTCTGCTTCTCTTCCTTTTGCTCCCTGCCCAAGAATTCAATCTTTCTCCTCCTTGCCCTATACTCCCTGTCTGTGCTGCTGCTCTGCTTTCTGTTTTCTGCTCTATCTACTGCTTTCATGTCCCCTCCCCTAATGCCACACAGGCTGCCATGCCACTAGTGATACACATGCCATGAGCTGGCCACCCCATCCTAAATTATGGTGACATCCCTGGGAGTCAATTTAATCCCATGCCCTCTTGAGTAACATGGCATAACAAGCACTACAACTGAATGTTGTCCTGTGTGCATGGCATCTGAGACAGACACCTCTATCATAACCACATCTGAAACAGAGAGAAAAGTAGAATGTGAGAGACAAAGGTACGAGTTCATCACATTCACACACTTTGCAAATGTCTTCAGTTGTAGTCAGGACATTATGCCAAATTCTAACTGTGGCAACTACAACCATTCTGGAGGAATGTTCACTCTTTCAGATCATACATTATACTTAGAAACTCTTGTTATTTTTCTCACTTAAGTGTATCAATGCAGTCTCCCTTGCTTACCCACATTTTCTTAGCATAATTCTGGTCCTAGAGATCAGATCTCCAGGCTCAATTTGCACAATGCTTCAATATGAGCCATGTCGTGCTCATATGATGAGAGTATTATTTGCTTACTAAGAACGTGATGAACATGATTAAAACCTAAAGCATAAATCTGGATACAATGAATATAACTGTATAGTAAATTCATTCTGCAACATGTTGTTTACTATAAATTTTGCACCTCCATTTGCTTTTGCTGCTGATTATAACTTAATAAGTTTTTCATTCAGTTTGTAAAGTGCCCCTTTTTAGCCTCTAGCTACTGGATGACAGCATCTGTGATTTCCAATGAAATTAAATTAAGTGAAAATTCAATCAACAAAAAGATTCTTGCTTCTGTGACTTCAGTAGGAGGCTTGGGAACACATGTGCGTAGTGTGCCTTTCACAATGTAAGTTCAATGTCTGCTTGAGTCAACTGGACTTTCATTGGGAGATTTCCCAGAGAATTATTGACTAAATATGTACTATTTCCAGGGTAATGTGCCTAGTTTAATTAATGATTAATTATCATTAATGACCCTGTTTTAGCTCTTCTTGGCAGTAGGCAGTGACCTCTTCATCATTCTTTAACTTGAAGCTCATCTCACAGTGCATTATTATTATTATTATGGCCCTAGTGCTGGAAATACTTATTTGAATAGTCCTATGGGATGGAGTAAGGAATATTGAGTCAGAATTTCCAGGATATGCTACTGAATATAATACACAGGAATTTTGTTTAAAACTGGGACCATTGGCACATATGTTAATTACTTAATTTCTGCAATGGCTATCTTTTCCTATTACTTTTAGGGTTTAAGAGTAGTGCTAGAATGCAAGAATAAGGGAATTACATAAAGACTGCTTCTTGTGTTTATCAGGAGAAAGAGATGTTTCTCCTACCATTCTCCTACCTTTCTCCCTCTGTTGAAGAGCACTTCATTGCTCTGTTCTATCCTTTCCCGTAACCATGTTATAATTCTTCTCTTTAACCAGTTTATAGAAGGAAGTGTAAGGACTTAGAGTTCAACAAAATACCAGTAAAAATATCCCTAGGGAAAGAGTTAAGTGGTCAAAGCCTGGAAATTAGGTTCGTATTATTGTATCTGAGCTGACTTTTGCTTACCCCACCCCCCAAACCCATTTGTAAACTGTGGCAGAAGTATACATTAATTTCCCCTTCCTCATTGGCTGTAAAGAACAAGTAATAATGATTCTACCCTATTGCCAAAATAGTCCTGGACAGAATGACAATGTCCAAAATCAGAAACCTTAATGTAGTGAAGAGAATCAGTGCTCTTCCCAACAAGAAATGAAGGGCCAAGGCCTGACCCTACAGGCTTTTGCTAAGATCCACATTCCTGGCACTCCTCTTGTGCTCTCATATAAAAAATGTAAAGGTGGGGGGGGGGGCAGGTTATGTACTTTATTGACAGGATAACATTATAACAGGTTTTGGAAGCTTGGGCTTGTTCTGTCAAATACAGTTCACAGCCTTGAAGCAGTACAAGCTGCTGAATACTTGCTTCTTCATTTTAAATCTCTTAATGTAGGCTTTTCATAATGGAATTTGGTGTGTGTGGAGGGGAGAGAGAGCAATGTCAGGTGTCACCAGGTGGCACTGTTACACATAGCTTTCCATCTCTTTCTTCAGCGTGTGAGTAAGTGTTCAAGCTTGGGAAGATGCATGTTGTTGTTGGTTGGTAGTTATGCAGGATTCTGTGCAGTGATCCTGGACGCAGTGTGGGCAACACGGGACGTTGCAATCTCTCTTGGTCTTTGATTCAAGTCCTGAGGCAGAATTCTTCCTGAGAGAAGGAACTGCCTTGGTATTTTTTGACCAATTCTGTTCCAAGATTATATATATGTAAATAAAACAAATGAAGTTAGTATATGCCCTGGCAGTACAGCAGAGATTCTCTTCCACTAGGAAGCTCACCTGTAAGCCCCTGGACTTTGGTACTACTCAGCAGAAGGCAGGCAGTTACAACTTGTGTTTGCATGCTTGTGGGTAGAATGTGAGTGTCATGGAGGAGGGAGTTTGCAAATACGTAAATATTTGACTCAAGAAGGCTGAAGAACAAAAGGTGGTGTTGATTACACACCATCATTCATTACTATAAAATTTAGAAAGTAATCTGTTCTAGCAAAGACTAAATAAGCTGGTATGTTCAAGTATAGAGACTTAGGGACCTACACTATCTCCATTTCAGAGATGTTAGGTAATTTATGGATTGTATGCTCAGACATTTGATTATTTTGATTGGTTACTGTGGATTATGGGTGGTATAGTTCTCTTTCTGTGCAGCAAAGGAATACATCTAATAGAACTGTTTAAAGCAGAAGTGCTCACCCTCTGACCCATGTGCGAAATGCAGCCCATGGAGCCATCACATCCGGCCCATGGGGCTTCCTACAGATCAAGAAATCTGGCGGCAGAGAGCAGTGGCCATTAATACAGCCACCCTCCTCCCTTTCAAATTCCCAAACCTCAAGTTATATATTCCCGGTTATGTATTCCCAAACCTCAAGTCTCACAGGGGCTGGACTGGGTTGTAACCCCTACTCCCATGGGGCTGCACCATGCCCGCACTGCACATCTGGATCTGGGCTGGGCCACACCCCAGGTTGGGGCCTGGCCATGCCCTCTCTCCCTCCATGGGGCCAGGTTAGGCTTGGTCACACCCCCTTTCCCTGGAGGATCATGTTCAGGCCTGGCCATGCCTTCTTCCCAGTAGGGCCAGGCCACACCCCCTTCCCTCCCTTTGGGGCTAGGCCAGGGTCTCTTCCCCTATAAGGCCAGGTTGGGGCCTGGCCACACCTCTTTCCTCTCCACAAGGCTGGATCAAGCTCCTTTCCCATGTGGAGCAGCTTTGGGGCTGGCCTGCTCCCTGCCCCTCTCCACACGGCAAGATCCTGGGCACTGGATTGGGAACAGCTCCCAGTTCCAGCCTGCAAATGGACAGGGCACTGCCAATCCAGCCTGCAGAGGAAAAAAGGTTGAGCACCACTGGTTTATAGATATAAAATCTGCCCATTTTCTTTCTAGATTCCTGATTCATGTAAAAGTCAGGAAAGAATAGGGCTGTAGCTGAAAAAGGAAGGTAAAGTACAAATAGCTGTAGGTATATAAGTAATATAAGTAAATATAAGTAATATACCCAGCTGTTCAGAGGGAATCCTTTTCCAGCTGCCATTAACATTTCACTAGCCCCTAGCCATGTCACTAGTGCAATATCCAACCATTTGCTCAAAGATCCCCAGCTAGGCATTGAGACCACAGAAAGGAGCCATAGCCTGCTCAGTGGGTAGAAGATCTTGTCTCCGTCTGAGTGTGACAAACGTTGCATAGTAAACACCAGAGAATATCATCTTCCATAAAAGCCTTCTGACAAGTAAAACTGTATTTAAGATCCATCTTTACTGGCTTGATCCAAAGCATATTGAAGTCAGTGGGACTCTGAAAGACCCCTTGCTTCCCCAAGTTTTGGGCCCCAGGATCTGCTTCATTGCAGTTCCATCTCTGGAAGATATAGTATTGGAAATGACATTTCACTGTCCTTGTTGAGATATTGCCTTATGGGCTCATAACTGTCATAAATGATATTGCAGCTATTGAACTTCAAAGTCTTGATCTGTAAAGGATCATGATTCTTCTTTGAACACTCACAGTAGATTTTCTCTCCCTGCTTTGTACGTTTTACCAGTAGCTATGACTTCCACAGATTCACATAAAAGATGTAAACCTCTTCCAATGTATTTTCTTTCCTTTGCTGATGGAAACACTATCCTTTTCACAGAATGCTCTGACATTGCCACTTCCCCTCTAACTGGTGCCCTTGAACATTTAAACCTCATTAACTTTAGAAAGTCTGCAAGTCTGTTGTTGTCCCCATAGTGTTACTCCAAATCTCATACTTGCATGGGAATATCACAAAGTTTTTTTTAAACAGATACTGTCTTGTGATTGTTCCTGCTTTGTATAATATTACATTCACCAGTTACTTCTGAAAATGTAAGCTTGAATAACTTTGAGACCTTTGAATGAGACACAGACTTTTATGTCAACATAGATCAATGCACATCCCACCACAACCACAAAGAAGGAATAAGACAATATATCTATTAGGTGTCTTAAAGTTAGCACATGCTTGACACCCTAGACCAGTGTTTCTTAACCAGTGGGTAGCAACCCAAAATGCGTTGCAAGAGTGAATGAAAGGATTGTAAACAAACTTAAAAAATGGATTGTCGTTTAAAGGAAAAAAATGGGAAACAGTGGCTTTTCCTTTGCAGGCTGGTGGAGTTCCAGTCTGCAAGGGACTACTTGGGGGGCCCCCCAAGCCCCACACACTGGGATCAGGGGGCAGTGAGTCAAGAATGAGGGGCACTGTGTCAGGACTGGCCATTGATGTTTGTAAATGGGTCCTGGTACAACAAAGGTTGAGAACCACTGCCCTAGACCAGGGGTTTTCAACCTTTTTTAGTCTAAGTACCCCCAGCAGCCGGATGCCATGGGAGGAGAGTAACGTGTGGTCGGATACTGAGCGGGGAGTTGGAGACGCTGCACAGGCAGGCGGGGATGGAGCACCGCTGCCTCCCAGGATCAGGGCAGGGGAAGGGCAGGGAAGCTCACCAGGCTGGGGTGAGGGCAGCAGTGCCCCTCTGTGGGGTAGGGAAGCTCACTGGGCTGATGTGTGGCAGTGGTGGCCGCCATGTGCAAGCTTTCCTGCCCCACTGAGGAGCACTGCTGCCCTCACCCTGGCTGTGCTCCTGGGAGGTGGTGGTGCTCCGTCCCCACCTGCCCACCTAGGACCAGTCCAAGTACCCCGAGGGGTTACGCATACCCCCAATTGACAACTCCTGCCCTAGACCATACTATACAGGAGACAAATGTACATAATTCTGCACTACTGTAGATCATAAGGAAATTGTATTCAGAATCCATTAGCCTGTCTTACATAGAGTAGCTACCACCCTGTGCAAGTAGGGGACTCATTGTAAATAAATACCCCAATTTGTGGTCAACAACGACTGTCTTGTTCATGGGTTCCATAATGTGTTAGAGGTGACTAAGACATCTTTGTCCCCATAGCACTCACAGGTGGACCGGTTTTATTAAGATAGTTTCAGGCCATCAAGAATTTGATAATGCTGATAGTACAGGACTAAAATAAGCTAGTACATTACACATTGTGTAATAAAGAAAGCTGGAAGCATTACAAAATGACTGGAGAAATCTCCAGCATTAATATTTGATTCAAGATCTTTTAGTTGTCTCTGGCATATTTTGATTGAGGAGGCATGTGAGTATATTTATTTATTTTTAGATTTATATAAATGTGCACAGTCAACATCTCTCAGGGCACCGGTAAGACATCTAATAAAATATACTCTATAGTTTAGGCCCCTTTTCATCAAAGCAGGGAAAAGGCACTGTCTAATGCACCCAAATAAAAAACAATTCCTTCCGAATGCCCCTGAGGAAAACTGATAAAATAGGGAAGAGAGTTCATTAATACTGGTCTGCTTGGAACGCTGTAGCCTGTAGATCAGCAAAGTTAGGGATCACAAAACAGAACACACCTTTGAAAGTGGAGGCTCCCCTGCTGCCAGATAGCTAGGCTATTAGGCTATTAGTTCAAGTAGTAACTGACTTTTGCTGCCAGGTAGCACATTTGGAGAGAGTTGACATGGTCCATGTTTACTGACTGTTTTAAGTATTTTATCTTAAACATTGTCTGGCCTGTATACTGGAACCCATGATTCCCTCCTGCAGTGGACACCCTAACCCCTGAGTCACTGGTTTTCAACCTTTTTTTCATTTGAGGACCCCTAAAATATTTTGAATGGAGGTGCAGACCCCTTTGGGAATTTTAAGTGGAGGTGTTGAACCCCTTTTGAACTGTAAATGTGGGTATTCCTATACACTTGTTTGATCATTCTCCTCTTTTCTGGACCCCTTAGACATAGTCTGTGGACCCCCTAGGGGGCCGGGTCGGATCCCCATGAGCTGGAGTTTCATTCCTAGGACAGGGCCAGTAGCTCCACTAAAAGCACCTTCCCTTACCTCTCCCACCTCCCAGGCATCCTGGGAAGAACAGCTAGCACCCCCACACTCCAATCCCAAATACCAATTTATTAAAACATGAGACCTTCTTTAATTTACTGCCTCTTTATTTCTTTTAAAATTCAGTGGTTTTTTACTTCTTTGTATTTTATCCTTCACTGACTGATTTCCTTCATATCACCACCCTTCCCCTACCCCATTTTCCATCCACCTCCCATTTCATTATTCACCCCTGTCACCGACGGGCCTTCTTGTCCTGTCCGGGGATCTCTGTTTTCCTGGTTGGTAACTATTCCCCTTCCGGACCAGTTTGTCTCCGTGGGTGATCTTCTCTCGTGTCACCAAACCCCACTGTCGTCTGCCACGACTTGGTGTTTCCTTAGTGGGGCGGGGCTAGTGCACGGGTCCCTCAGTGGCCCGGGCTTGGCCTGCCGGTTGCACCCCAGCCTCCCGCCACCTCTGGGCTCCACTTCTCTGATCCGGCTTCGCTGCTTCTGCCAGCTTCTCCCACGGCTTACTTACTCAATCCCACAGACTGTAGGATGCCGCTATGCCACTACCTTTCGGTTGACCTCCTCACCGTGACCTACACCAGAGCCTAATCTGCACCCTCTATTGACCCCTCGCCACAAGCCCTCCACCCGGTGCGGCTCTTCCCCGGTGTCATCACTAACTATATTGCTATCCCTCCACCAGATCCTAAGTAGCCTGGGACGGGAGGGGAAGGGATTCCCCCCTCAGTAGCCCTCCAGTTGTCCCACTTCTGATCCTTGACCCAACGTCCCTGGGTCTTGGGGGCAATCCCGCCCCGATCTCCCTTCAGCCCGGGGATTCTCGGTCTTCCGCCCCTCTTCGGTGAGTCCCGCACCCACCATTGCAGAACTTACTTCCGAGTCCCCAAACTCTTCTTGGATCATCCTGATCCTTCGTCACTCACCCGATCTGTCACTCCTCGCACGATCGGACATTGTCCCCGTCATCGGGCTCTCAATCAGGGTCGCCTCCTCCTCCAGGGCTCCAGCTCGGCGGGCTCTGTCCCCGGGGTCCTCTGCCAGTGCTTTCCCGTCCCGCTGCATGATCCCTGAGCTATCCGCGGCCTCCAAAGCGGCAGCCACCATTTTTAAATCTCTCAGCCGGCGTCTGATGTCATCGTCAGCTGCCAGCCACAGTTGTACATAGACGCGGCTGACAAGCCGTGCGGGTTCTCCCTTCGCCGCAGCATTCCTCTCCGCCCATCCTTCTGGTAAGTTTTCCCGGCTTCTTTGGATCCTGGGACAACCCCCATCCCAGGTTCATGTTCTCGCTCTCTCCCAGCCTCCAGCCTTTCTCTCATACCCCGCAACCGAGAGCAGGAATAGAAGTCTGTCCTGGCTCACAAGCCCTGTAGTGGCAACTCAAAGCTGTAGCTCCTAGAGAGGCCCCTGCTCACTAGCCCTCTAGTGGCAAGTCAAAGCAGTGTAGGTGGGGAGCAGTCAGAGAAGGTTTTTAGCCTTAAGGTGTAAGTGCTCCAAAGCTGAGCTAGCTCTAACTCAGACCAGCAAAAAGTGCAATGTGTAACAAGGCCTTAAGGCAGCTGTCACTTACCTGTTTGCAGATAGTGATAGCTATCAACCTATGTAGTTTTGTTTTCCTGCAAAGCTCAAATTACATTTATTCACTACAGAAAAAGAGGCTCAGCCCACATTCATCTATGAGGACTGCCCAAATCCATATTAGAAGGTGGAACATAGCAAAAAGGCAGCAATATGCCCTTTGCAGTTCCACAAAGCCAGAAGCTGTCCTAGGAGTGATACAATAACTTGAACCCAGCTGCTTTTTACATAGAACCAACTGAAATATTTTAGACATTTTCTTATCAATAACTTGGTTTTATCAAAAACAAATTCTGCCAAAAATTGTAAGATGAAAATGTTTACCTTTCTAAAAAAAAACAAATGAAAATACTCCAACAAAATACAAAAATTGATACCTTAGAATGTTTTTTTGTTTTAATGTTTTGAGCACTTTTTGATCTTTTCCATTTTTTTTAACTTTTCTCCCCTTTGCACATAGAAGAGTGAGTGGCAGGCAAAGGGGTTTTTTTAATTAAAAAGTAACACAAATGAGCACCTTGCCATCTTCATGTTTTACTTTCAACAATAATACTTGAAATGAACTTAGTCACTTTTATAAATGAAAGTAATACTTTTGCTTATTTCTTTATTGTCTGTCAACTGAAAAAAATAACTCAAAGTAGCACTTGAACTTTTTCCAGTAAAAAGATAAATCAGTTTTCAACTTTGATTTTCATTTTAAAACATTTTCTTTTTTCCAAAAAAGGAAAAGCATGAAAGAAAAAAATTGAAAAAAATGTGTCTCTACACCCAAACACTATTTTGTCTCACTTATCACTTTATTTTACCTTTTCCAGTGAAAAAATATGGTCAATAATTAAAAAGCCAAAAAGAATAGTAATTTTAACCAAAATGCAAGGGGCAACTTTGAAAATAAAGATTTTAAAGCAAATATATATATGGAAACATGCCAGTTCAATGCAACTATATATTTTTCATATATATAAAAGTGTCACTTCAATTTTTTCCCCCCGAGAAATTTTGAATATAAAATTTGTCAATTTTTCAGAGTTTTAATGATCTTAGACAATATGGTTCCTTGCCACTAATTTTTTGGAGCTACTTTCTTTGGTTATGTATTAGTTTTGAAGAAAATTCATAGGGCAGTTTTCTCAATCAGACAGAAACCTCAGAACAGCCAATGACCCAGGGTTGGAATATTACTAGGGAAATAAAAGAACAAGGTTCAAATCCTTGATTTTGCTTGATTGGAATGATGTAATGAACCCTCAGTCTTCTTCCTCCCAGGTGAGTGTGCTAATTATTTAGTGACTCTTTTTTCCATATTTTTCCATGAAAAGCTTCAGAAGTTTTTTGCTATGTGGAACAAATCCCAGTACCAGAACCTAACATTTTTTTAAATAAGACACAATTCTTGTTTTATGGCCAGGCCTAGCCCGAGGAGAGAAGAAAATCTGGACACTTATCATAGAAATGACTTAAAAGAAGTAAACAGTGCAGATAAAAATACACAGAGATATTTTCAATTTTTTTTTAAAAATCTTATATAGGAATGTCTTCCCAAATGGATCTTTCAGGTACCTAGGATATGCTTTGGATATCTGTTCATCTCTGGAAATGTTTCAGCCCTCATCCCTTCCTTTTTTGGCTTGTCTCCTAAAAGAGAATGTCCAGTCTGTATTAAGCATTCGTGCCATACCAGCTTAGTCTCATCACTCTTTCCAGCACTCTTGTGGATCAGAACCTGCCTTCCACTTCCAACTCTGAACTGAGTTTGTGGCAAAATTAGTCCTTGGTTTCATGGAATGGGCATCTTAGTGTTGCTATGGAGATAATGTGCAGACTTCTCTGCAGTACTTTGCTGCAGCCTGTTTACAGTTTATTATGACAGAGAAAAATCTAGGTTGTATTTAAAGACTGGGAGAGTAGGGTAAAACCAACACATTCAGGTAACGAGATGAAGGGGTACGTGTCCTTCTGAACCACTCAGGACATGGGCATGTTTTAATTTGGAGATATCTTTACATGATTTCATTTATGTTCAGATATGTAGTAGTGTTTTTAATCCTATAGATATAAATGTGAGTGTATAGGTTTGTCACCATTTTCCATTGGGTGGTGGCTTTCAACTTTCTAAGATATGTTTTAGGCTGATCATTTGGTAAATAATTCAATTGCATCAGCTCCTCAGTCTAATAGACAGCAAGAGATTCACTTTGGCTGACATAGGCTTCTTTGTGCTCATGTCACAATGTCTTTGGAAAATTGTTAGCTTGCACTGCAGTAATTTAATTTTGACGAATACCCCATAACTTAATTTACTTTCTAGTGAAATGCAGTTGTATAAACAAATTGCTGCTGTCTACACCTCTCATGCCTTCATAGGGTATCATTTTAATATCAACCACTTGCAATTATAATATATTAGAGTGCAAAGTGTGAAAAGGAGCTTCACTTGTAAGCATAACTGTTTTTAGTTTTGCTGTACAGTCCTAAAAAGTTATTTTAGTAAATATGAAAATAACATGGCCAAGAAAAATAATCATAATTATTGTTTTGTGTCTTAATCATATATTGCAGTAATATCTGGAGGGCTAGTCATGGAGCTAGGGACCCTTATGCTATGTGCTCTGCAAATGCAGAACAAAGCAAGGAGCTTACAAATAAATAATACATACAAAGTCTGAATTTAGGAGTTATGCTTACAATACAAAAACATGTAATACTTGTGTTTAACATTAGCTTGGGAGATGAGACAAAGCGGGCTAAAAATGAAGAGGCCCTCTGAAATATCTACAGGAGATCTACAGTTTACTGCAGGACAAACATCCTAAGAGCAAACCAGTTATAAATTGCCACTGGAATTGATTCCAGTTTTTTTAACTCTGGTCTCAGAGGCATGGAGAGAAATTATTGGGTGGAATGAAGAGTCTGCCACTGTACAAGTGTAAGCAAGAACAAATAGCAACACCTAGAACGTGCAGTCAAAACTATAGTTGGAAGTGGGGTTGTCACTTGAACATGTCTCTGCCAGCCTGAGTTAGCACAGATGTCTTTGAGGGTTAATGGCAGAATAGACCCCAGCATAATATAAGAATTGGGTCCAATTACGGGAAATGGCTATATTTGGATCATTTTACCATTGTATGCACAGGTTCCTTGTCACATATTTAAAGCACTGAGTTGAAAGAAAAGACCCTCAAGGGCTACATCTAAATTGCAGTTAACTCATGGAACTGGAAATCTATTGTCTGGGCATCCAGGGTAGTTTAGCCAAGCTATGAGCATCCCCAATGCAAAACGCTTATCATGATTCTCTGTCCTCACCACATCTTCCCTTGCTTATGTGTCTCCAGAGGTGTTTCCATGGCTCTTTGTATTGAGATGATCTAGGATTCTTTCCCTATTAATTATGGGAGAATTTTACTTCAGATTAAATTATAAGGGCACTGAATACAGGCCTGGACCTATAATCATCCTGTTTAATATGGTTTAGCTTAGTATCTGTATATTGAAAGATGTAGTTACTTAAACAAGGGGAAAAGGTCTCCTAGGGCATATAAGATCTGGTCTGTAAAGATTTATACTTGCATAAGTCTTTGGGTTATGGAGTGTGATTTTGTTTCAATTATAGTGATTCAGCCTGTAGTGTGGACACTGTTATGACACTGTAAATGTGCCATAGGCCAAGGCTGTCCAACACAGCCCCCAGGCCACACACCACATGAGCCATATACTGTGGGGGTGGCCCTTCTGGGATCCCTCCCCTGTTTCACAAGCCCCTTGCCACAAGACTGCATCACAGCACTGCTGGGCTTTTCCAAACCCCATGGCAGCAGGGGAGGCAGCTGCAGGAGCCCATGGGACACAGGTTAACCTCTTGCAACCCATGAACCATATGCCAACCCCTCGCAGGCCTCAGGACACCCATAGGCTGTCAGTTTAACAGCCCTGCCTTAGGCTATGGTGGTGCGCTACCTTGTGGCCCACTCCACCATCCCCCCCAATCTCCTTGTGGAACCCAGATAACCTATTGTTGAATCCCAGAGTTCTGCAGAACACGGTTTGAAAACCACTGGGCTATGGACACATGAACTGGTTAACCCATGGGAAGTCAAGCTGACACAATTTAAGCAAGCAGCAAACATACAGTCCGCCCTGAAAGCAGGATGTAGCAGGGTAGATTTGTCATGGTTTCAATTACCTGCTGTACAATATTCAACCTGCTCATTTGTGCACAGCTGCTAATGGACAATTTACTCTAGAATTATGCTTTGACCTCTGTCTGTCTGTTCATGTGTCCATAACCTTACTCTGGCATAGCTTATTCCTATTTTCACATGTTAATATCTATATTGATATGAAGCAGTTTTATACTGTTTTACCTGTGTCCACACACAGCAGTTTGTACCACTGGTATAGTTAAAGTGATGCCACATGCTGCCGCTCAAGTACTGAGGGATGTCGACAGCCTCGAGAGGGTTCAGAGGAGGGCCACTCATATGGTTGGGGGCCTTCAGGCAAAGCCCTATGAGGAGAGATCTCTTCAGCCTTTGTAAGAGAAGACTGAGAGGTGAGCTTGTGGCTGCCTAAAATTCATTGGAGTGGGGTGCAAGGAATAGGAGATGCTCTGTTTACCAGGGTACCCCTTGGAGTATCTAGGGACAACAGCCACAAACTGACAGAGAGCAGATTTGGGCTGGACATCAGGAAGAACTTCTTTATGGTGAGAGTTGCCAGAATCCGGAATGGGCTTCCAAGGGGAGGCGGTGCTCTCCCCGACCTTGGGGGTCTTTAAGAAGAGGCTAGCCATGCACCCGGCTAGGGTCATCTGACCAGCGCTCTTTCCTGCTCAGGGCAGGGGGTCGGACTTGATGATCTACTGAGGTCCCTTCCGACCCAAACATTTATGAAACTATGAATCTAAGCAGGTGGAAGTATAATTTGCATCCTGCTGCACTTCATTGCTAGTGCAACCATGGTATCATTCCTGTTAGTACTCAGCTGGTATGGGGGAAGTTAAGTCTGGAGAAAGGTGTAATTCCTACAGATTACAAGTACTCCACAGTTTGGGTAGTTGTGATCCTGCAGCCAGAGTGTGGAGAAGGATAACTAAACCTCATGGTTTTCTGAATCAAGTAGCACCCAGAAGGCTGGTGTAATGCTGCCTTCCAGTCAAGAGGCGATGGTCTCCACCAAGCGTTTATTTCTAGTGGCAGAACCTTCTGAGAAAATTCCAGCACGAGAAATGATTCTGAGCATTCAGCCTGCAGCCACTCCCTGCCTACTGTTCCCCATGTCTTCCTCAGACCATGATGATCCCCATCTCAGATAGGCATGGGGAACAGTGGCTGCTCCATTCCTCTCCATGGGGAAACTGGAGCAGCAGGGCAAAGCTCTCTGCCCATTTCCCAGACTGAGGATCTCCCATGTGGTGAGTGAGCAGAGAGCTTTGGAAGCTGCTCCAGTCCCCTCCCTCCCCTTCCAGGTGACAGCCTGGAAGATCTCTCTCCCAGATGGGGTATGTTTTGTCTGGTAGAAATTGAATAAATGCTTGTATGCTCCTAGTTTCTACTGAAGAGCGGTGACTCTCCCAGTAGAAATGGAACACCCGTATGTGGCCTGTGTCTACACCACCAAAAAATACTGGGTGTGCAGTAGGTAACAGGAAGTGATTGTTCATGTAAGGAAACATTGTAAAAATCCCTGAAATTAATTGTAAAATTGGCCTGATTTTTTTTAAAACCCCTAAACTATCGCCACTAGCCACAGTGGAGCTACAGCAGGGATCAATTTAACTCGGGGGCGAGGGGTGTCCCTCTTTATCTTTAGAATCACCCATTATTGCTAACAACCCCTGCCCTCTGCACTTGTGGCTCAAGGAGTCCAATCTGAACTCACAGCTGTTTCCAGGCACTTTAAAGTCAAACATGTAGCTCAGTCTCCTTACAGCTTTCTCTTTAATGGATCAAGCTGGTCTTAAGAAAGTGATTAACGTATGCTTCCCTTTTGTCTCCTCTGGAGTGAGGTCAGGCAATCATGTGCTTCCTGAAGAGGGAACAGACAGGATCTTTAATGCAGATGTTATAATAATAATAAAAATTAATGGTAATTGAAATTTATTCAGTGTTTTTCATCTCAAAATATATCAAAACACTTCACAGACTGAATGCATTTAGCACTGTTAACACGCAACCAGTTTGGGGGCAGGAGACAGTAATCAGCTGGTTCACAGGACACTGCATATCAGTACAGGTCAGAGGGAAAGGAAGAGGGCATTTTAAACAAGGACAATAGGCTAAGAGCCATTCTCATGAAAAGTTCCTTGAGATCTCCATTGCCCAGGCACAACAGAAGAGGCTTTGGTGTGATGTCCTTTCTCTCTGCTTCAGCCCCTCTCTGCAGAGCAAAACAAGTGGAATGGCATAAAGAAGCTTTCAGTGCCCAGTTTATCACATTGTAAGAGAAGGGCTTTGCCACTGTTGAGAACAGACTGACAAGTGCACTGAGCAGCCTCTCAGATTACTACAATAAAAACCAGCTCCACACCAACCCAACCAAGATGCAAGTCACAGCTTTTCACCTATGCCATAGAGAAGCCAAATGGAAATTAAATATTATTTAATAAATAATAAATATATTTTAATAAATAATAATATATATTAAACTTGTTTTATAAATAAGTTCTTATTTATTTGTAGAACTTACATTAGGGCAAGGTTTAATGTACACATGAAATCAAAGATTTGAGGACTCTGCTTGCATAAATCAGTCACAAACCTTTCCTAGTCTTCTTTGGTTTTATACATTAATCGCAAATATTTGTTGGATAAGTTGAATAAACTCTTTTTAGCCTAGGGAATATTTCTTTAACTATGTGAGGATCTATTATAAAGGGTGACGATCCAATTCAAAAACTTTTAGAAATACTTAGCAAAACCTTATAAAATGTATGCATTAAATTCAACAACACCTTGAATTTCCCCCAGAAATCAGTAAGAAGCAAGTACTACCAGCTTTTTATGGTGCCTGATTAGCCACATGATATTGTTTATGCTCCCAGACTGGATAGCTAAAAGTTTTTAACAGGAAGGTAATGAATGGTGGGTAGGAAATGACCTAATCCTACACAAATTCAGGATTCATACACATCTTACTGTCTACTCTGAATATTTACACTACTGTGAATATGTATAATAGAAAGCATGACTTCACCTGCAGCAGCAAATAGGATTTCAGTTATTTAATTAAAAAACTATTTAAAACTGGCTCTCACACATCTTATTATTTTGTGGAGGTTGGGGAGGAATGCTGGTTGCGTAGGTTTTCAGAATATGGCCTTCAAGAGATGGAAACAATACACACTGCTGTGGATATTTTCTGCCACAAAAATGAGTTGCAAATAATTGCCTTACATTCAACTGCTACATACGGGGCATGTCTACATGTGCAATTAATGTGGACCAATAAATTGCAGAGCTTATTACTTCAGAGTTTTTTGCTCCCAGGTGCACTGTTTCAACATGGAGAAATGCAGTGGCAATGCATAGGGAGTGCACGGGGGTGCACATGCACCCCCTGAGAGTGCCAGTACACCCCCTGACAGGCCACACTCCTGGCTTAGGCGACGGGTGAGGGGGCAGGCAGGAGCACTGGTACCCCCCTGTGAGGAGCAGGAGCACCGGATGAAGCTCCTGCCATGGGTACTTCCAGGAGTGCCACAGCCGCTTCCCCCGGCTGGCAAGATATTGGCCACGTCCCCCCCGGTCACTGACTAGTTGCTGGGGGTGGCACATACCCTCCTAACTAAAGTGGCACCAGTCATCAATGGAGAAATGCAAGGTGCTGCACCTTGGGAGAAAAAAACCCTCATCCTACTTATAGGCTCGGCAGTACTACACTCACTATCACCATGACTGAAAGAGGCTTGGGGGTCATGACTGACCACAAGATGAACATGAGCCACCAATGCGATACCAAACCTAGCAAAGCAAACAAAACTCTGGCTTGCATCTACTGATGCATCTCAAGCAAGACCCAGGAAGTCACCCTCCCAATTTATTCGGCCTTGGTGAGGCCACAGCTGAAATAATGTATCCAGTTCTGGGCTCTGCAATTCAGAAAGGATGTAGAGAAGCTTGAAAGAATCCAGAGGAGAGCCACAGAGGAGAGTACTAACAGGAATGATACCATGATTTGAGGACAAGAGCACAGACCTTATGAAGAGAGGCTGAGAACCATGGGACTCTTCAGTCTGGAGAAGTGTAGGCTCAGGGGTGACTTGGTGACAGCCTATAACTACAGTGGGGTGTGCATCAGGAACATCTCTTCACCTGGGCACCCCAAGGGAAAACAGGGTCCAATGGTCACAAACTCCTAAAAGACCATTTTAGGCTGGACATAAGGAAAAACTGTTTTACTGTCCAAGTCCCTAGGGCCTGGAATAGACTCTCCCCCACCACAGGTGGTGCTAGCACCTACTCAGGCATCCAAGTGCTTCTTGAAAGTGTCCAATCTTGCTGGGATCATTTGGGCAGGAGGGTGGACCGGATGATCTTGCGAGGTTCCTTCCAGCCCTAATGTCTAGAAATCTATTAAATCTGTGCCCAAGAGCAAAAAAACTGCAGAGCAAATTTCTCAGGGCTAACTGTTCCCCCATCTCCATGCACGGCTGAGTCCCCACAGAGGCACATGGAGATGGGGAAGCAGCCAGATGGGGGAACTCCCCATCTCCACATTCTGCAGAGCAGCTGGCTGGGAGATTTTACAAGTATTTACAAGTACTACCGTCCTGTAGAGTTTATTAGTTTCATGTGCCCTAATAGGGGCTCATGTGTAGATGCCAAGACATTTACTGCACAGTTAATTGGTCAGCTATGCAGTAAATGTCTCATGTAGATACACTTGTGGTTTCTCATGTACTATCAAGTAAAGCATGTACTTAAGTGGTTTTCTGGGCAAGAATGAATTTGAGCATATGCTCAAATGATTTGTTGATTGGGATAAAATTTGTTGATACATGCATAAAATTAAGCACGTATGCCATTGTTTGCAGGATTGGAGCAATAGGTGTTGCACCAATGTACAAAAGAGTTATATTAAAGAAATCTCTCCTTTCAATCTAATTAGAGACAAATCTGCTTTAGAAAACAGACTGGGATTTTTTTTCAGAATTGTTCCTCATTTGCTGAGCTCCTTGACAAACTATCACAAAGTGTTGAAACGTTTTCAGCGGAAGTGGCCTCTATATTAAAATACTCATTATTTTATTGGTGTATTAGCCACTGTTATTAACAGTGATCATGGATAAACATTTTTGTTACTGACAAAATTGCTCAAGTGCCCAGAAGCTTTAAAGCCAAAATAAAAAATATAGCATTGTTTAAGTCTGTTTCAAGAAGACTATAAGTGCCTTGAGATATTGATCCAACCTGCAAGTCTGTTCATAAGGATACTCGGTTTGCTGCAGTATGCTTAGATGCAATCTAATAAGAGTATGTTGAATAATAAACAATGGTAGCCACGTAATTCAAAAAATTCAGATTGACGAAATTCCTCCCCCAGTGAAGAAAGAAAAACTAAAGCTTCCCATAAACCCATTACTGTCCACTCACCCATAAGCCAATAGAAGATCTTGGATTATTGGAACTCTTAGCTTTAAGAGAAATTGCTTTCCTAAATTTGACCTCCCACACTAAATATAAAATATGGACCATCTGTAATGAAGGGATTGCAGCCCAAATAGCTATCATCTCTCGGTGGCAAAGGTTAGAAGGTTGATGCACATTGGTTCCATAGGGATGGGGATGTTGGTGACCTTTTGGCATGAAAATGGTCACTCGGAGCTGTAATGTGAGAGAGAGGGGTCAGGTATTAGCCACTAAAGAGTCTCTGATGCTGTGTCCTTGTTAGGCTTTTACAGAAAAAGCCACGGAGGCATTATGGGAAACAACATCAAATCCTGTCTACCAGATCTGAATATGATACAGAGAGAAAGTGAAACTGGATATAGATGCCATTTTGGTAACATTTCTTCACTTAAAAGGACAACTGTCATGTGAGCTTATAGAAAGCATTCATCTCAGAGAAAAGATGTAAAAATACAAATTAGGTGGTAGTCTGATGTGCATTTTACTGCTCTGGTATGCAGTACTATTTTTGACAGGCACCTGCTTATTGTGGACCATCTAATTACTAGAATGCATATTTTTTTCAGAGTTACTTAAGGAATTGCACATAAAAAGAAACCAAACAAGTTATGTGGTTAAATCAAATTGCTACTATCTGTTCCCTGTGTTTTAGTGTAATTCCTGTAAACGATTTTGAGAGGCTATAGAAGGAAACACTGTGAGCACAATGTTCCTTTTTGATCAGCAGCTTTTAACAAAGGAAGGATGTTGAACATCTGAAAGTAGAGAGTGCAGAGTTCACTGCAGGTCACCATTAAGGACAAGAACAAGGTAATGTAAGAGGCTGTGTGATTCCAGGTTGACAGGAGGATTTTAAAAGATCAAAAGTGTTTTATAAAAATGTAGTACATGACTAAAAGTGCTTTCTATCAACAAATGAGAATATTAATATTTAGAAAGGATGCAAACAAGGCAAATGTGTTGATGTGTTCTACATTGGGCATCAACACATATTCTTAGCCTGTGGTTTTTTAAAAGATTTTTGCAAATTGTCCCTCAGTGCAGGCATGGTAAAAAAGGTTGTTCTGCTACTACAGCAAGAATTCATTGTGTTTGCTATTTTGGGGTAGCAGGATCAACACTGAGTTTTGGGTTGCTATAGTGGCCCCTTTGTATCTAAAAATATTTGAATAAGGTTGTTAATTTGTTCAGCCTAGTCATGTACTCCCTGCATATTACTAATGACAATAGAAATGTTTCCACTATATAATTAAGCAACTGAAGAGAAAAAGAAAGAAACAATTAATAGCTGTTTCTGATAGAACCTTCATCAGTTCAGTGTGAAAAAGAAAAATGATGGAGTAATATTGCCACTAGCAATTCCTAAGTCACGTGACTTTTTTGCCAGATCAATGCTGGTTGCTAGGCAACAAGCAAAAAGGCATTGTTATGTTTTGGTAAATCTTTTATTTCAGAATATTATATTATGGAGTTTCATGTGCTCTACCTTTTAGTAGTGTTGTATCCCAGATCAACAGTAGCTTCTGAGCTAAAAAGACCTTCTTTTATTATTTTAAAAATCAACAAGGTTATTTAGTTACCAGGAAAAGTTTTGTAAGCATTAAGCATTTTAAAATGCGAACCTGAGTCACTGATTAGGAAACATGTTAAAAGAAAGCAACTAAAAAAATCATTAAAAGAACTCTGACATTTTTGGTTAATGATATCTACATTAATGAGTTAATTGCCTATGCATAACATTTTATTCTGCTATCAAATATTAAAGTTATCAATGTTATAATAATAGCATCTATTGATATAATTGAAGTTTACTTTCCAATAGGTGTCACCATGAATAATACCATCACTGTATTAAAATCAATAATAAGAATATTAGTGGGGCATTATAAAATGTCAATACAATGAAAACCACTTAAATAAGCTGCTGATATAAAACAAACTGACTAAATATACTAAGTCATCATTTAAAAGTATAAATTTACAAGCCTATGTATGATGATTCAGGTATGGCACCTTTACCATTCTTAAAAACATCACACAGAATCTAATACTAGAATGGAACAGTTAAATCAAAGAAAAAGCTTTTTGTAAGCAGTGAAAAAATATGTAATGATTAAATGATATGTTAGAGGAATTAATGAACCCTGGAACTATTCTGGTGTTACATTTAATATATTTCCTATTAATTACAATGGACCAAATATTACCCTGAGCTGTCAGTGCCATGTCTGCCAATGTGGTCAGCTGGAGCCAGTGCACAGAGCTGAGGGCTTGGAACTACACATGTATATAGTTCTTGGAATAATAAGTAAGACAAGTGTGTATTAAAAATTCAGAACTAGAACAATCTGTGATGAAAGTGAACAATTGGCACATTTGTACCTGCCTAAGGTTCAGTGTGAAGTACCTGAGCAACCAGTGACACCACTGGAATTGTTTGTATGTCTGAAAGCAACAAAGGACCAGATAGTAACTTTAATTTGCCCTAAGTAAGGAGGAGGGGATAAGCCATGACATTGCTCCATGAGCAGACCAGAGGACAAAATGTGGTGCAGAGTCAAAATTGGCTCTTTTATCCTCTCTCTGGGGATAACGCAGGCTATCCCACCCCTTTTCCTAAGCCTGCTGCTCTCTAGGGCTGCATCAAGCCAACAAGCAGTTCCAGCGAGCAGAGCAGCAGAGTTCAGCTGCAGCTTCTCCTTCTCCAGTTCTGTTTTCTCACAGCAGGGAGTTTCCAGTTCAAAGTATCTTGCTCCCCACTGTTGCTGGAGTCAGACTCCAAGCAGGACCAAGGCAGAGACTTAAGAGACAGGGTCTACTCTTTCTTGTTGCCTTCTCCAACTGACTGAGGGCTGACAGTCTCCCTTCGTGAGAGACAGCCTGCAGGAACTAGCCCTGCCCTCTGAGGAAAGCCCCGATACCTGTGCAAGTATTTAAATCCACTAAATGCTAAGAGGATCTGAATCTTCCTACAGCCTAGGAGCCTTCTCATTAACATGTTTCCTCCTTCCTGCAGACACAGTCCAAAGATTCTTGTGTTTAACCCTTCATGTGACTTTGACTTGGAGCAGCCTTTTTTAGGTTTCGCCCTTGGTTCAGCAAGCAATCTTTTATTCTCAGTGTCTGATAATAAACTAAGTTAATTTATTGTGGTCTAATTAATTATCACTTCTTTTAAGCCCATGTATACTAGGAGTAGCCCAAGGAGACGTTGTCACTCAAAGACATACCTCTGAGTCACAAACCTCCCTGCTGCTGCTTTCTTGCCTCCAGGAGGTAGAAATTAACTGTTGGCCTATAAAGGCTTTAAATTACTTTCCCTCCCTCCTTCACACCAAGCCATATCAGTGACAGCAAGGTGTAGTAAAGCCAAGCCAGACTTTCCTCACACCTCCCCAGCCACCTGCTTTAGAATAAGAGAGGTAGGAGATGCATAGCTCACAAGCTATGGGCTGTCTGTCCCAATGTGCCAAAGGTGGAATGAGGTGTGGGCCACAGTCAAACCCATAGATGCCAACTGATGTTTTGGCTGAATGTCCAATTTATTAGCTATGTCTGTCTTGACTATTTTATTGCACAAGGTAATGATCTCAGTCTGAAACCAAATAGATTTTGCTGTTGGGAAGGCATTACAATTTGAAAGTTTATTCTGGAACTCTGTAAATCAAAATGGCTGTATTAAAAGCATTTTATTGTAACTGTCGTCTTTAGCTCTATCTGCCAAAAAAGTTTTAAGACAACTCAGATTTATTTACCCAAAAAACATTTGACATTTACTTCATTACTCACTGGACTACATTCTCTTTAAATAAATTTTCCACTGATCTGGACTTTCACCATGAAAATCTGTACAGTGAACTCCTAGTTTATTATGCCTACTTGAAAAGGGTAATTTAATAAGGCATCAGTACAAATACTTAATTGTGCAATGGCTATTGACAGTGCCTTTAAACAGTTGCATATTTGCCAGATTTAGCTAATGGAAGTAGAATTGCCACTTAATGTCTCATCTTGCACTGGCTGCAAATAAATTGTATCTGACATTCCTTTGGCTTTTAAAGGACATATTTAGATATTTAGAGTCAGACTGATCTATTGTTGCATTTATGTTTCCTTGTGTGAAAAAGTATCAGGTAATGTGGAGTGAAATATTTTTTCTCATGTGCAGTGTTTGTAACAGTTTTACATGTTAGATTCAGAGCCTGATCCTTTGAGTTTCTGAGTGTCTCCTGAAAGGTTCTTAGTAAAGCTGGTTTAGACCTTTTCACCAAATACTTTTTCATAAGAAAATATAGATTCATCAAAAGTGAAATTTTTTTCCAGAAAGCTCATTCTTAGTGAATTTTCCAGCTCAAAAATATTTTGAAAAAAAGCCTTGCAGTTGTCAAAAGCAGATGTGTTGACCTTTTCTTACATGAAAATGTCTGCTTTGTTATTCAAGCTGGCTTTGCGATTAAAAATGTAAGCGATACATGGTCAATTTAAGCAATAATAAATGAGTGGGGGGGAAAGAAAATTATTGAAATCAAAATAATTGGAAATAATCAGTTGGTCCAGATTTCAGTTTTTAATGCATATATTGATTTTCAGTTTTTGCCAAAATTTCTGAGCTCTCAGTATTTCCTCCTGTTGAAGAATTTGGAAAATATTTAAATCTTGAAAATTTTCATGAGATGGGAACACCATTTAGTGTGTGGCTCTAGTGAGGAGAGTCTTCAGCTCACATTCAGGGCTATAAGAACCTTCCAGTACTGGGTCCAATGATACCGCATTTAGGTAATGAATTACTGCATTATCCCCATCATCTCATATGCTAGAAGCAAAAATCTTTTTTCAAAAGATATCTCACCTGCATAATAACTGGTTAGGTTTTCTGCTCAGTGGCAGTTGAACTATAAATATTGTTATTCTGGCATTTTTATCAATGGCTAATGTTTTCTTAGCATTATGATAAATGTACTGTAGGTTTTAGTTTTTCTATTATAAACACTTTGCATAAATAATAGATATCATTAAAAAGAATAATTATTTGTTTGTGCATTGAGATGCAAAATGTTTCCACCAGTTTTTGGTGTACTAAAGTATACAATTTTAAAATATATAAACATCTGAAGAACACAATTTAATGAACATGTCTATATAGTTTGCCTTCTTTCAGTTTAGTAGGAAAACTGTATGTTATTGGATTCAGAGGGACCTCTCATCTTTGAGTAGGTGATTTGTACCAGCATTTTTGTACTTTAATTTCTGTGGCTGTGTTTTATGCACCACCTTGCTGGAGGCACTCATCACATCACTGGAAAGAATCCAGTGGGACTTGCATGGGGAAGAATTCCACAAGGCCAGACTTTATTATATTTCCCCACTTTTAGGATTAGGAACAACAATGAAGTGAAATTCATCCTACCAACAGAAAGTATAACTAATGACATCCTCAAAAATAGATTAATCCTTTTAAAACTTATGAACCTTGCTACAATAAACAGTATATAAAGCATACATTTAATATGAGATTAAAGTGTGTTCCATTTGTCTGCAATTTTATGGGTGCAAATATTTATGGATATAACTGATGTTGTGGACTTTGACTTTCTGTCTGGCTACTGATCTGTGGGTACAGCTAAAAAGGCTAATTACCAAAATAACACTGATTGAGTCCAATGCAAAAGCATGGAAAGCTACTTCTAAAAATCAGACATGTTTCAAAGACATACCATACATTACTCATATCTCTCCAATTTGTTAGGAGAGTACATCACTCTCCTACAGTCAAACATTGCAATCAAATATAAACCTTGATGAATGAGCTACATATTTCTAAAGACTTGCCTGTGAGCAATAGAATAGCATAAGGAATAGTGAAATCAAATTCTCAACTTTGGTTGAATTTACCACTGCGGATTCTGCAGGGGCAGAGGGAATTCTGTTTTGCCTATGGAGATGCTCACTGGTGAGCCTATTACACTCCAAGAACCAGATCCAATTTCATTTTGCAGAATCACAGGGCTCTCCCCTTCTTTTCAATGGGCAGCATTTAGGCACCTCTAGAGACAGATCCCATTACACTCAGGGGGCATGTAGCTGTCCATTTTCTCAAGGGGAAGCCTTAGCCTGTGCTAAGATGCCTCCATTTGTCACAATTCAATCTGACCCTGACAATGTAAAAGGGAGATGTCCTATGGCATCTACCTGACCAGTGGGGTCTACCTAAGATCCTGGGTGATGTCTTCCAACAGGCATTTCCTGTATGCAGTAGTATTGTTAGTAAGCTTATGAGCAACGGCTCTTCAAATTGGGGCATAAATTACAGCAGGTGTAGCCAACCTGTGTCACGAGTACCGTAAGTGGCATGGGCAGCCTCTGTGTCTGGTACATGACAGATCAGGGAGGGGACAGGCAGCACAGGAACAGATAGGGCAGGAAGCAGAAAGCAAAGCAGCAAAGCAGGCAGGGAGCACCAAGCAGAAAGTAGAAGCTACTGTAGTGGTGCAATAGGCCCCTAATTTTTAAATTCAACCAAGTGTATACAGAAAGAAAAATGTAGATGTGTAGAGTGAAACTGGAGGTGGAATGTGGGTATCTTAGCAGAACTCGGACTGTTGTACAGGGTGAAGTAGAATCACATTTAGTAACTTGGATGCCTACAACTCTGTAAGTGCCAGTGTCTTAGTACCTAGCCTTAAAAGTATATTTATCCCTTACAGCTGTAGAAGCTGGGTGCCATAGGGCACATTATAATAAACCTGCAGTGTACAGAAGAGACTGGATTTAGCCGAGGTGAAGCTAAAAAGAGACACTTTTTTCTGGCTGCTGGATACAGATGAAACCTTGTAGTTTTTATAGAATATAAAACAGCTTTTGCTGCCTGGTATCACTGTGTTTTGCCTGCATGGCAAATTAGGAGATAAACTGTTAACTAAAATACATCAACATTATGAAAAAATTTTAAAGTAGCAATTGAACCTGACTCTAAATCAAAATATTTCCAAATCTTTGGGAAGGTCAGCTAAAGATCTATACCCTGCATCCCAATCCAATCTCTTTTTGCAGACAATCATATGCAATGCACACATTTCTGAATGCTGAGTCATAAACAGGAATAGGCCATGATTTCTTCAAGCAATAGTTATTTGAAGCCCTCTCTGACTAGGACATCAAGCTCCATTCAATGGCCTGCCAATTCTGTGCTCGGTGAATGGCCAAGGGCAAATGGTGGCAAAAGTTCCATCAAGTATACAGGACTCCAGCTATTAAGTGCTTTTAAGTGAATAATAAAACTTTGAAGTTAACATGGAATTTTATGAGTAGTCAGCTTATGGAATGTATTGTAAAACTGGGGTGATGTGTTTGAATAACTTGATATTAGGTACTTAGAAGACTAAAGGTGAAGGCACTCTGAAAATTTTACAGTCTACACAAAATAATCAAAAGCTCCCAAGATTACAGTATAGAAATGGAACAAAAGAGGGTGAAATTAACCTTTAAGAATGATGCTTTGCACTTTGTACCATAGAACCCTTTGCACCAAGTATATCTGAGTTTAAATATAAATTAATCAGTTGTATTAATTTAATTTGTCATTAAAAGGTTTATCTTCATTCAAAATGCCTGTCAGTGGCCCTTTTAAGTACTAGCCACGGTCAGATTCTTTCTTACTCATGGTTATCATGCACAGTTGAGCCAGACTAATGAGGCAGCATGGGAGAGTGCTTCCCGTATTTGTCAGAAACTTAGGAGACTTGGGGATCCATTCCCTTCCCTACCTGAGACTTCCCATGTGATCTTGGCAAGTCTGTGGCTAAGTTTTCCCTTTGTAGAATAAAGAATAACAGGACTTCCTCACCCCATAAGAGAGGATAAATAGATTGAAAAATACTGAAGTGCTCAGAGGACCAGTAGAAGAACCTACAACAGGTAAATTCTCATACCTTTGCCCATGAGTAGTACCACTTTTCTCCCAAAATTAAGTTGTATTCATGTAAAGTAAAGTCCTACTCATAAGGTCTGGCCTAATAAATAGGATCAAAGTGTTCAGTCAATAAACCATCTTTATTAAAAGACTACATCATTATAAAGAACACTTGTAACAGAGGTGTTATAGTTATCTGAATCTGAATCTGAATCTTTCCTGTGCCATCAAAAATTGGTTAGGATACAAACAAGAGCACTGAATGTCCTCTGTGTTACTAGGCCATACATCCTTTCCCTGTCTGAGACCTGTCAAATGGAGAGGTTCGTTCAGTTCACCCTTTTGATGTACAAGATACTCCCATCTTCTTTTCTGGACGTCTTTAGAACTAAGTTGTTGCTGAACGCTGATGCATTAATTCCATTGAAAACCTAGTGTTTTTCTGAGGTGGTATTGCTACAGGAGATATTTTGCTACTGAAGGTATTTAGACACTTCTCTGCACCTTTGGTAGAATTCCAGCTTTCACCTCAAGGTAAGGTAGAAAAATGTTTTAGCTAACAACTAGTACTGGTACTTTGTGGTGAATGAAGCATTCAATTTGCCAATTCAGAATGGTATTTCCTTCAAGACATAGTCTTAGCTTGCACTTTTCTGCAAAGATATGTGAACTGACTCACTGCTGCTTTGACTTCTAAAATAATGTTTCAGTTTAAGAATTGCAGGGATTATCATTAGATTTTTTCATAACTGATTATTAATTGTGTCTTTTTTTAAATGCTAGATAGTTTTTTGGTCTTTGCCTGCATCTTAGTTGAGCTGTCATTTAAGAAAAGTATTATACCAGGAAAATCCTAATCTAAGTGTAGAAGCCTCACTACTTCCAGGTAGTTTTCTTGAACCGTGTTATGATTATGATGTATCCGCGTACAGTTTCTCTCTTAAATCAATGACAACGCTAAACAAGAGAGGTGAGAAAAATGATCGTTGTTTGACACCAGCATCTATGCGGAACCATATGCTCAAGTCTCTGCTTACTTTAGCATGTAAACAGTTATTTGCAAAGCTAATTTATAAAAAAATATCAAAACCCTCACTGTCATCAAGAGAATGTTGTTTAATACAAAATCGAAACAAGGAATGCAGTAATCTGTGCAAAGGGGCAAGATATTAAATTATAGCACATGCTATAGCTACTGGGAGGAAAAGGAGCCAATGAGACTACAGTTTAGATCATGACCCTTTACATAGAAGAATGAGCTGCGCTATACTTTGTAAAATAATGTAAGGAAATGCTTCTTCTACAAGAACTAATGGTGAAACAATCAGAAATACTATTGCGTAAGTAATAGGTACTAATATCTGCAGCTCGATCTCAGCCAATTTAGATTTACCAGCATTCCTTATTTCAACATTAAGTATCATTAGAAAATTCCACTGGATGTGATAAAAACAGTCATTGTAGCTAAAAAGGAATTGTTAAAGATGAATTAGGTGTTTGCCTAATTTTACCTTTCAGTACAAGCACGTGCTTGTATTCTGGCAGCATATACTTGTCTGAGCTAGAAAATGAGAAGATTCCCTTTTTCCTTTGCCATTCCCCTGGCTACCCATCTCTCTCGTGGTACTGGGAGGCCTGGCTGTGGCATCATTACATCCCGTCAGCCCTCCATTAGTAGAACAGCCTTTAGGGCTGTTTGCTGCTTGTGCATATTAGAGTGCATATTCGGTTAGAAAGCAAAACCACACCCCCTCCTACAGGGTTCAAGATACATGTGTTTGTGTGCTCATTTTGTATAGTTTACAAAAGGGCATTTCCTTCAAGAGTATGTCAGAAATATTGAAAGTATAGCGTGTTTACATAATGTAGTCAAACAACTGTTACTAGAGCAGTGGGAAAGGTTATCTTTTCAAATGGGGGTAGCCTAGGTAAGCAGTGAAAACTATTTTGAAATACTATGGAGCACACATCTGTGGTCAAACTTTCATTCTGAAGTCTGGAAATGTCCACAGGGAAGATAACAATTTTCTCCTCTCTCCTCTGTTTTGTTAAAAACTAATAATATAGAAAAAAAACTTACAACAAGGAGTAATAAAAAGGTAATCCATAGTCTGGGGCCTTGTGTAAAGGCAGTAAACATGAAGAGTTTATTAGGTTTTTCTTATTCCAAATGGGGATTGTTAAGGTGGGCTTTACTTTCTCTGAATTGTGTTGGAAATTAACTTTCTTGGAGTACAAAGTTTTCAGAGGCATTAAAAATCAACTTGGAGCTGGACAACCTGAAAACTTCATTGTTGACATGTAGAAGCATAGAGGGAAAGGGGAGAAGTATACTTCAGGGAGTGGGCTGAAGTGCTTAAGGTTCTAATCCTGTGAAGTGTTAAGCAAAGAAATGATCGCACCTCTTGGGATTTGTCTCATAAACACTTTCAGACTCCTCCTCCCACCCTATCGCTGCTATGTGGGCTTGTGAAGAGAGGAACCAGCCAGAGATTCCTGCTGGCAAGAGCAGCTACAGAAACAACAAAGGAAAGACTTCTTTACTAATCAGGAAAAGATAACATGAGTCCCAGGTGAGGCCAGGCTTTCTCCTAGCACCTGTTCAGGTCCGGAGGGGAAATGAGTGTCCTTCTAGTGAATTTAATAGGAATGGAGGGTACTTAGCACTTTACAGGATCAGGACCTAAGGTTGCGTTGTCATTAGCAGGATTTATATCTGACATAACGTCCTTCAGTAATTTTAGTTAGGATAGGCTAGACATAGGAGATAAGTGAAATACTGCCTCTAGAACTAACTGTAGTTATTGCAAACTTGTGCAGATGTGCTCCTGGGGAAAATATGAATTTCTCAATAACTAACATCCTCACTATTTACTTCAGTAATATTTGAGTCAGTGTTTAAAAATTTTAATGGAACTTAATTTTCAAAAAAAGAACACACATGCCACAGGTGAACAGCAGAGGTCTTCCTTTATTTTTCTCCAATCAGGATTCAGATCCCTGCTACCATCTGTAATATTTTTAAAGGAGACTGTTAAAATAGATTATTCAGCCCAAGAAAACCTACACAGAATACCAACACATAACACCATAGTGAATCCTCTTTCTTTTGTAAATCCTTCACAAAGCCTTGTAGGTGCATAGTCTGTACAGTTCTCGTTATTAGGAATCTAAAACCATATGAAGGCTCACCAACATCAAATAAGTGTACATTTCAGACAGGAACAAAGGAAAACATCTTTTGATTTTACTTGCCTAATCTAACAGTATGATACCTAGGGCTACTGCCTACAATCATATTGCGTGGTATTATTTATTATTATCTATATTATTATCTGCTGTTTTTAAGAGGTCATAGATGTGCTAGGAGATCTTGCTGAACAGTCACACTACCCCTAGTAATGGAAGTACTCCACATGCTACATTATCTTGCAGAAGGCTAAGTCAATCTGCTGTACACCTTGCGAGCTCCTTCTTGTAACTGAAGGAACGGGGTTGTGTAGGTGAGGAGAGGACAGACTAAATACTAGACTTCCACGTTGACTGGCAAATGTCTGAATTTGCTATTAGCTCTAGAGTTAATAGCCAAAATTGCCACTGGCAAATTGTTCTGTGATAAATAACCTCTGTATATGTGCATGGACATGCACATGCACACATCACTGTCTTCTGGTAGTGAGGAGAATTAGAACCATTCAACTACACATCATAAGCCTCCTGCTACAATGCACTAATGAATATTGTACCTTAATACAAGCAGCAAAAGCAGCTTTGGCTCTTTTGGCCCTAGGTTCTGTGCAAGCTGGAACAGTGGAGTTCTGTGTCGCTGTGGGGCAACACAAGCTCAGTGGAAGGCTTTTCATGGAAACCAGTAAGCTTTGGATCAAGCTTCTGTGAACCATAAATGACAAGCATAAAATGCTGCTGCCTATGCATTTACTGTGCTGCATTCCACCATTTTTGTGAGGATGCAAAACACTGTGTCAGAAATAGTTTGGTTTAACAGAATCATCACAAGAAGCAGGCTCCCGTACATGAAATAAAGACCTATGTTCATTCAACAACTAATCCACTATAGAAGGAAGACTGTCAAGGTCTGCTAGTTTCCAGATTTTTTGCATAAAATCAGATACAGCATATAGGGTGACCTAAATGAAAGTGTTATTAGAGGCCATATTCTGATCTTAATTACACTATTGTAAGTTGAGTGTGATTTAACACACTTCAGCAAGGACACACTGAATTTACCCTTACAGTGTAAGTGAGATCAAAATCTGGGCCTAAATTATAAAAATGCAGGCCTTACACACTTTAGCACAGAATACCTGAGCAACATTAATCTGAGCTTCCAAAGAAGATACATAGGCAATATTATACAGTGTAAAAAAGGTTTGAATCTATTTTAAGATTATTTACACTTTCACAAGCTCTGCGTCTGTATTTTAGTTCTCCGAGTTCATTTTAATAGCATTAATTGAATAGTCTCTCTCCACTCTGGTGTCAGTTACGCTCTTCACTTTCATATAGCAATGCTTTGAAATTTCAAAATACTTGAAGATACTGTAACAACCAGTCCTGCCAATATAGCATGGAACTGCTACTTCACAATTCAAGTAGTCAGCTATTGACTCGTGGCAATCTATATCTGCATTAAAATGGTGAGTTTTGGATTAATGTGGAGCTGAAAGCCCAACTGAGGCTCTTTGCTGCCAGCCTGTCTCTGTAATTGCAGCATGGATTTCACCAACCACAAAGGGCAAAATGAATGTGATCATCCCCAGCAGTCGATAACACATTGATTTTTTTCACTCTACGATTCGCACAAATATTGAAGCTCATTTTTTAAGCAAGGTGGATTATTAATCTACATTTCTCAAAAAAATAAGTCTGCTGTGAAGCACAGCATCTTGCAGAGGTTATTCAATGTGCGGTATGTAAATAAGATGAGCAAAGTATCTTTTTTGGTGTAAAATTGGGATACTCTGCAGGCTGTGAAACCTCATCCTCACTGTTGTGCTGTCATGTGTCTTATTGTTTGGTTAAGAGATTAAAGAAGGAAATGTTGGCAGGTCTCATTCTGGTCAATGGCCTGTGTTTTCTTAGTTTGGTTTCATTTTCACTAACCCCTGAGGTTGTAAACAGAATGTGTACAACATCACCTGTGGTTCCTAAGATGAAACAATGATTCAAGGCCATTTCTTTCCTGAATAGATGCAGTTAGTCTGTGGTATAACAAATATACTTTTTGTTGAAAAAACAAAGAAAGTTTCTGCAGAGAACTGTTAACATTTCTCAGAACCACAGCATTTCTTTTAATTGCTGACAACAGTTGTTTTTGGACATGGCCTCTATCAAGCTGTCTCCTAATTGTACAGTTGCAAGAAATTTTTTTAATCAGATTTTCATCCCTGCCTTCTAAATTGTATGCCAGATGCAGACTGGACTGCTAACCACTGCATACCTCATGTGAGCAAAAAGGACTCACATTTTCCTTCACAGACCCAGTCAATTGTATAGGCATTACATATCACCTGTATGTTGGCCACAGGTTGGTTGATGAATTTAGCCTTGCATGATTAAACTTTTGTCCATGTCAGTTCCAAGCAATTCTGAGCAACAGCTCCCACAACACTTGTAAATCCACCAGATAAGAGAGGAGAGAGCAAACAAGTCTTCTGCATTGCAGTAAAGAGTTCAGTCATTGGACCAGCTCTGCCCTGGATTTACTCTATTTGTTAAAACTTTTCTCAAGGGAAACAAAACTCATGATAAGAAACATTCCAGGAGTGGCTTTAATGAAAAAGTAGCAAACAAGCACAAATTAGATTACCTTTATAAATGTCCAAGGTCAGTCAGGGCTCTCCTGTTCTTTCCTTTATCCCAAGGCAATATTAATGAATGCAAAACCCCTCTCTGCTGAGTGGTAGCCTTGAATATCAAAGCTCCATTTTGGAAGGACTTAATTCAAACCACTAGTGAACCTTCTAACAAATGCAGCACGGCAAACAACAAGGCAAAGACTATAGAGCAGATACTATTTATCCCCTATAATCATCACAGAACCCAATCCAGCAAATCTTTACTAACATACAGATATGGCTTATTCACACAAATATTCTCCATTCATTGGTGAGACTCCTTGTATATGGAAAAAATACTTGTTTAAGTTCCAGGAGAGTAAATGTTATAGGAGCAGGTCCACTTTTCAGTGTACAAGTAGTCAACTCTGGTTGTGTAGGCCCAAATGAAACCTTAATAATATAACAGTTGCTACCTGAAATCAGTAGTTTGTTTATCGTTAGTTAGTTCTTATGTTGCTCCTACTGCACGTAGCATCTATTGTGATGGCATTTAAGGGCCCTGCATTCAGTTAAAGAGTGATCAAAGCTAAAAATATTAGTCACACACAGATAAATCATGTATGATTCATGTTACTCTGTGAAGATGTCCAAGTATGACACAAATACCTCCACTTCCATAAAAAGTAAGAGTACTCTTAAACAAGATAAAAAATATATTATGAATAATTTTCCATTTTAGTACAATGTATAATTGGACACACTCTATTGTTTTGGGGAATGTGTATGCATAGTAGTAGTGACTAGACAGAAAACTGCTTTATATGTTTTCAAATTCCTCTCTGATGCATGACTATGCAATATTTGAAGTCAACGACCTTTGCTTTACCCTTTTTAACAGTGCTTTATTGAAGGACAGGCTCAGGACAGCCAGGGAAATGTGGTATATCTTCAAGGAAGAAAATGTATTCCTGATTTCCAGCACTTTTTACCTATTATTAGGTCATGGATAAAATTCACATTCAAAACAGTTGATTTAAAATAAAAAGTGAAATATGCACTCTGTGTGTGTTAAGTAAAGGGCTCTGATATATGATTTTTCCACAATATTTTAATAAGCTAAAGGTTTCTAAAATATATATGCATGGACTTAATTAGAGATAGTCCTCCAAATTCAGTCCTAGTATAGGTGAGGGGCCTTATGTGTGTGCTCTTCTGTTATTGTCTAAAAGTACCTGAGGTCACTGAGATGTTAAGCTTCTTTATACATCTTGTGTTGGGATTCTGGTTTGCTCTGTATTTTTCCATGTAAAAATGACCCTTAAAGAAAGGTGTTTTGGGCTGTTTATCAGAACATGGTTCTTGAAGTGTAGAAACACTAGTTCTAAAAAACTTGACTATAGACTTGATCTGGGCTTGATTTTGAGTAAGTCTTTATTATCCCTTTATTTTCCCTCCTTTAAAAGAGATAATAATATATCCTCCCTTATATAAAGCTCTTTGAGAAGTTCACATCAAATGCATAATAAATAAGTGCCAAATAATATTAGGTATTGGGGGAAATATGTCCCTGCCCCCACAGTCATGGAGGCATGAGAGGAGGGGCTCTTAGATCCTTCTGTGCAATGATGAGTGTCATCAGCTCTCAGTTAGCTTTAATGAGAGCTGAGAGTACTATACACATCGCAGCATTGGGTAGCTAATGAGCTGTACAGAACTACTCAAGAGCTGCTGCGGAAGTATGTTCTGTACTGCTTTCTGGCTTAGTTCATTTACTCTTATGAATATCTATGTTAAATAAACATTAGGAATGCTGCACTAAGTGGTTACTTTGGGATTTTTCAATACACAACTCTTTAAATGGAAAGTAAACTATTCAAATGAATCAAAAGGCTCCAAGGACTTTAGCACAGAAGACATCCTGGTGATTTGAAGCATTTCCTAATTTTTTAATATGTAACTTCAGTACCAGTCCCCTGTGACTGGTAATGGTTTTATTTGGTTATTGATCATTTTGATTTGCATGAACTTGTACCTTTTACTTTATGTATTCCCATTTTATTTTTAAAAAGCTATTATTTGAGCCAACTTAGCCACACATGAAAACCTCTGTGCTTGCTGTACTTAAGCAATAGGTTTCTTCTTGTTACCTCTCCCATCAAGCCATCCATAATAATGCATGAAGTTCTCAAAGGTGATCACTCATCTTCAAACAGAGGAAGTAACCCTTAATAAAATCTTCCCTAGGTGTTTTTGTATTAATTGTTGCAAAGTACTGGTGCAAGTGTGGTTGATGGGTCCAAATCTTGCCTTTATATCACATGTATACATCACATGAGCACAGTGTTCTCCTCCAAGCATATAGCTAACACCACAAAAGTGCCTCATGTCACTCTCAGCTCACAGGTGGCCCAGGGAATAACATAAGTGTTGTAGGTCAGGAATGACATGCAGTGGCAGAACTGTCTGAGGATGCTGTGTGGGGAGACAGAAGCAAATGCACTGATGAGTTGCCATTCGCCATAAAGAAGGGGGAAAAGTATAAAGGTCTACAGAAATCTAAAAGATAGATGAATACAGACATCAACATGAAAGATGTCATTGCTAAAGTGTTCAGGAATAAAAGACAAATGGTAATAGGTCACTTCGTAATCAGAGTCACGGACGATAGAAAAAGAGTTAGGAATGAGAAAAAAGGGACAGAGATCATGAACTCTCTGCTGGAAGAAAGAACCCAGGTTATGCAACAAAAGTAACTCAGATTGTAAAATACATTTACTGTCTTCAGTGTGGGTGCCCAGCCACCGGAGTTTTCAAAAGTATTATGACATATAAGCAGCTCAGTGAAGTAAAAACCCTCCAGACTGTGAGATCCAGCCCAAGGACTAATGGTTCTGATATACAAAAACAACAAATTTTGTAAGATGCTGATGACAGGATATGCCATATTACATTGCCTATAAAGACACTGATAGGCTATCTCATATATTAGTAAGAGCTATTAAGAAGGTAAAAAATATAAAATGATAGAGAAAAATGTAGATGAGTAGTAAAATGTAAAGCAAGTAGCTGGATATAGAGAATTATCTGAGCCTCTGGATAAATTCTAAAATAAATTTCCATTTCAGTGGAGTCAGTGCAGCTCTGCAAATTTACATCAGCTGAGGCCATTAATATGTTTCTGAGGGAAATGAGAGGGTCTGGTATTAAATATAGCACCCATATCTTCTGTTGGCATGTTGGGCACAGAAAATATCCTGCAAGCAGCATTTTAATGGCTGGTAAGGACATCAAGATACTGAAAGTGATTCTAAGCTACACAAAAATCATGTGCAATGAATGAGGAAAAATCACAACTGTTAGATATGTTAGTGCATATGACACAGGGCTGTGTCTGTGCCCATGCCAGCACCTTCAGAGAGATGACAGTAGGGTTGGGGTTGGTGAAGCCAGGCTGCTTTGCATTCTATTCAAAACATGCCAGAGGACTGGGTCAAGGGATTCTCATTAAAATATGTCACTTTCCATTACCTTTTTCCTTAACTCAAACCTGGGCCAGGTGAGCAGCAGTCAGAAGTTGATGAGCTATTTAGGGCATGTGTAGATGAAACTGGGGCCCTTAATCGAAGTGGTGGGTTTTTAAAAACACCACTTCAATTTAGGGCCAAGTAAACCCCCATGTCGTGCACACACCCATGCACTTCCCCCCCCAGCTGGTGGAGAGGCAGGTAAGGGGAGGGTGAGCTGCTGGTGGGTGGACTGGTCCCTGGGCTGTGGTGGGGGTTGGCACTTCCCTCACTGGCAGCGGCAGATCCCCACCCCCGGCTGCACTCACTCATAGGCACCCAGCTCGGGTGGTCCTGGGGGGCACTGCAGCCAGGTAGGGAAGCACCGGGTACCCCACACAGCTCAGGCAGGCAGGCAGGCTCCAGGGCAAAAAAACCCAAAAAAACCTCAGGCTTTTTTTTTTCTTGGGCTGAGCCTGCCTTCCTGGGCTGCTGCCAGGTTGCCTGCACGGGCTTCCTCCAGAGCCCCTGATCTCCACAGAGCCCAGTGCTTCACTCCATAGCTGTAGGACTCCTTGAAGGAGTTTTAGTTTCCTGTGCCCCAAGTCATTTAAGGCACATTATGCCACCGCATTTACTACAGCGGCTGGAATTACTGCGCAATATGCCGCCGACACATGCAAACACCAACACCATTAAAGCAGTGCAGAAGCATTTAACCTGTTTTAAAATGTCACGTGCACATGCCCCTCATTTTGTCTACACACGGCTTTTATTGGAGTCTGTGATATGAGTCCCTGTCTCAATTCCGTTTCTAGTCCACATAATCTGCCACATCTTTTAAATCTCAGCACTCCCAATCTCAAAACTGTAAGTCTCAATGGCTAATGAATTATGCTTTTACTGAGAGGTAATTCCTTCTCTGTGAAGACTGTGATACCAGAAAAGCTGCACAAAAAGCCTGCACTGCCACGGTTGATACTATAAGCTATTTTCTGCAGACGAAACGAGGATGTCAGTTTCAAGGACTGTAAACTCAGCACTTTCCATCAGCACTAAATGCAACAATAAAAAGTGAAAAAATAATTAGATAAGCAGTACTATGAATATAATAATTCATGGTCGCTCAGCCATTGTGGACTGCTCATCAGGCACATTCAATCCATCCACATTTTTTGCATATATTTACTTTTTGCCTGACATCAAAAAAATACAAGACATGAACACTGTGTACTTCTATTGCATAAACATTAAGCTATGAGCAGAAGATCATAAGCTACTAATGAGCTTGTTGCTTTCATTTTGCCCTTTTCAATACGAAAATTATCTAACAACACTCTTTGGTTTTGACAAATTTATTATTCCAACTTTTGGGTGAATTTATTCACTTTGACTAAATATCAACTGGTCATTGTTTACTATTTGATGTTTGCTTGGTGAGCTATATGATTATGTCATTGACAATTTTATAAACAGGAAAAGGGACATGAAAAAGTTTTCAAGATGGCCGTAACAAGTTTTCACCAAAAGTTTTTGCTGAATACATTCAAATGTTAGTGAGCAAAAATTTGTGATAGAAATGTTAGTCTAGCAAATGTTTATAGGAAATAAATGCAATGGTTAAAATTGCCTTCATTTTCAATACATTCTTATGATTGCTTTCATTGCTGTACATATCCAGCTCTGATCTCAGTCCTTCAAAAAAATAAAATAAAATAAAAAAGAAGATCCAAAGCCACTGCTGGTTAGAGAATTTCTGAGGGAGAAACAATTTTTCCCAGGTTTTTTTCACCCCCAACCTTAATATTTCATTATCACTGTTGCAATTTTTTGACATTTCAAAAGCCTGTTGTTAATCTATACACAGAGATTATGGATCTTTGCAATATTTCTCTTTCATTATTTGTAATTTACATGATCTCCTACAATCTAAATGCTGTAGTAATTCCCTCCCTTGAGTCTTTGCCTGCTGCTGCTTTATAATAACCCTTTGGGTCCTACTGGTGACATTAGTATGATTGGATTTTGGTGCTTAATTATTATAAAAGCAGCATGACACCGATTATTTGGTGCTAAATGTGAGGTTCAGACATTTATACAAGCATTCTGAGTGTTACTATATTACATAGGAGGCAAACTGGTGTGAAGACAAAGTAAATGACCTTACTGAGCAACTATTAACAGCATTTACACATGGTGGCTTTAGCTCTTGGTCCCAATCCTGGCTGCCTTTGTAAGGTGTATGAGGAGTCTGACATCCTGAGGGTCATAAAGTTGTCATAACTGGCTCTAGTCTATATCACATACCTGTGTTCCCTTCAGGGGACACGTCAGGTGGTGGAAAGAATGTACAAATGTGAGTCATGAGAAGGGGTGGTAAGCAGAACACAATGTTCCATCAGAATCTCAGGTAACTCTGCAGTTTCCAGTGGCTGTCTATTCTAGAGCAGTGCTAGAATACTTTAAGTTTATGCCCCAATTCCAATGCATCTCTGGGATTTCCGTAGCATGCATACATTCATAGATTTCATAGACATTAGGGCTGGAAAAGACCTCAGAAGATCATCGAGTCCAGACCCCCGCCCAAAGGGCAGGAAGTCAGCTGGGGTCATAGGATCCCAGCAAGATAAGCATCCAATTTGCTCTTGAAGGTGTTCAATGTAGGTGCT
>NW_017728911.1:19230581-19237800 GCF_001723895.1 Crocodylus porosus
GATCATGGTGGACCCAAGGCCACAATTGGCCAGTTTCACCAAGAAATGATCATGGGATACCAGATCGAAGGCTTTTTTGAAGTCAAGATATATGACATCAGTCTCTTCTCCCTTGTCCAGGTGATAGGTCACCTGGTGATAGCTGACTTTACCTGCTGGAGCTCCATTAACCCTTAGAGTTCTGTGCTGTATTTGCAGCATAGAATTAAACTCCATGCAGGATTTTAACACAGTCTTCTTCTGAGGAATCTGATCTAGTTGGCATGCTCTCAGTGCACCTAACACATATCAACACCATTGTGTTAGCACAAAGCACCTCCGAAGCACAGCCAGAGGAGGAGGTGCACACAGGCCCTAGAAACCAGGTCTCCCACCTCTGGCTGAGTGCTCTAACTAGTAGACTATTACTGGTATATAAAAAAGTGAATGGTACAACACCCTTCTCCAGACATTCTTTAAAAGAAAAGAGCAAGCTGGTTGTCTGTACTCAAAGGACCTGCTTGGGCATCTAAATCTAGGAAGGAATTTTGGGCTTCCCCATCTCACACAGGCATCTAAAATGGGTCTGCAAATAGGTACAAATTGGAATAGAGGCAGGATTTTCAAATGCTCCTCTCTCCTCAAGGTTTCCTGTTACCTGGCTTAGGTGTCCCTCTCCACTTAGCATGTTGAGTGATGTGAATCCCATTCATATGCACCTAAGTCTCACCATGCACTCTCCAAGGAACTTAGGTGCCTAATTCAAGGCTTTGAATTCCATTCCCCCCAGGCTGAGATGCTGAGCAACTCAACTTGCATGCCAAGTCCCTTTGTAGATCTAGGCCATGACTGAGATAACAAGTGATTGTCTTATATAAAGAATATATCACTTTCACCAGTGCACACTTTTTGGGGAAGACACCATCTCTTGGTTACGTGTTGAGACACTACTGAGAACAATGAGGCACTGGCTTCTACAGTGTACCTAAGTACAAATAATCCATAGTTGTGTAAACTTGTACTTTGTAAACATAAGCCATTGTTAATATTGTAAATACCAACCAACCCTTAATTAGATGTGTTTGTTTGCTTGCTTGCTTAAGAAAATCAGCTTATAAACAGTGAAGCCAATTTGTAAAAACTACCTACAAAATGACTTCTTGGCTAAGGGCCAAATTAAACCTTCATCTGCCTGTAGCTATGGCCCCCATTTACCTGAACAGAAACAGCTGTGTTCATCAGAGAACACAATCTGGCTCTGGAAGCCTGGAGAAAACATTTTAAAGCAACAAGGAAAATTATATTTATAACAGCAAGGTTGACATGGTTAGAAATATGAGGCTCGCACCTCCCTAAGTTAAAACGCGGATCCTGAATACTTATCAGAAGGTGAAGCAAAACAGGGCTTAACTTCCTGGGATCAAATACAGTTCTAGGCAGAATTTTCAGTGAGTCAGGAAGTGTAAGAGGTGTACAGAGGTCACCCTGTTTTCCTTTTTCTTGTAAGTCCCTGGTTCACTGTAGGAAAAAAAAATGACTCTTTCTATGACTCTTTCAGAGAGCAGGCAGCTTTGCCTATTCGCACAGTACCATGAGCCTCCTGCTAAGCCCAAATTCCTGAAGTCATGCAATTACATGAGAATCTCAGCTTTCTTTTCTTTTTTTTATGCTTTAGAAGGCAAAGTGAATAGTGTGCCTCCTTTTGGGCAACTGAAGGAATATTGTGATTTTTTTAAGCCAATTCTATTATTTGGGGGGGTAGTATCAAGCTGTTTGACTGTCTGTGAAGACACACATCTTTTATCCTCTTGGTGGGGAGCAGAGAGCCATACTATACCTATACTGTGCCTGAGAGCAAGAAGTGGCACAGTGTTCAATGGCCTCCAGCGTGAGGTAATTCTTCTCTATCTCCCAGCCTGGCTAAATAAGCCTGTAAGATCCCCTACTGAGCCCTCTGAACTAGTAACAGTATAATTTTGAACACCAGAGTTCACTAAAAATACTAATCAAGCATCCTGAACTCTTATGTGCTTATTAGTCACTAAATACACCTATTTAAAAATGTGCTCCTGCAAAGCTAACTTCACCAATAACGAAGGCAGGCAAATAATAATCTGATAACCTGTCTATGCAGAGGACAGCTCCCATGGCATCCTACACTGGTGACACAAGTCATCTTCCAAATTATCCTCTGATATATTGCAAGACATGGCAAGATGCCCTGTGTTAATTCCATTTTAATTAATGGAGTTATCCTGTGTGACATCTCCTGAAATAAATGTAATCATATCATAATAAATTGGTGGGTGATTTATGGTACCATTTTAGCTCTTTTAAGCCTCCATTTGGATGCCAAACTACAGGATGGATTCCAAAACTCACTACTGCGAGACACTTGCTCTCCTTTCTTTCCTTTATCTTTCCTTTCTTTTTCCTGTGATTGATGTTGCTCTCTCCTGTGCCAGCAGTTCAGTCTTATGGGACCAGTTCATCAGGCTTCCTTTGTTTGCACCACAGCTGCAGATCCAGAAGGATTTCTGGTTCTCCTAATTAAAAGTGTATAGTCCTGCCCTCAAGCAGTGTTTGTGGTTAGAGATCGGGCAGCTTTGAGAAAACTGCTGTGGCAGTATCCAGAAAGGTCAGTAAGATTCACCTTACAAATGCTGCCCCATCTAACAAACTGGCCAGTGGGTGTTGGGAGAGAGACAACAGAGGGAACCAACAGGGAAACAGCAAAAGAGTCCCAAATCTTTGCCTGAACCGCAGGAAGTTCCTGATACTACTGGGACGATGGGAAAAGCAACAAGAAGGTACATTAGAGCTGACAATCAGCTAAAAAAATGCAAGTATCTCCTGCCACACCTCCAGTTTCCAAAGTGGACCCTCAGAGCAACATTTGTGGAAAAATACTTGAGGAATCTGTCCACCCAGAGGACTAAGACAGAGAGGCAATACCTTTTTTTTGCTCTTTCTCTTATCACTGAGAGTGATATTTGAGGGGAGAACCTGGGAGTGGTATTTGAGAGGGAAGATGGCCAGAGGCCCAGGCATAGCTACCAAGGTCTAAGTGGATCTTCAAGTGAAATTTTTGCATATGGGAGCATATGCAGTGAGCCAGCTTTTCCTGAGTCAGCTTGGTCTCTGTCGATCTAATTTATGATAATACTTCCATCCCCAGATAATGAAGTGTTTTCTCCTGCCTGTGAGGCAGCTCAATTTTATTACTACAACTAATAAAAAAATTTCCACCAGAAATCTTTCTTCAGCTGAAAATTATGCTTTTCACAAAATAAGTTTTTGTGAGTGCTGTTGAGATTTTCTTGAAAACTTTTCAATCACAAATCAAAATTTCTCATGTTCACTTTGTAAAAATAAGCCAAATTTTTTAAAGGGAAACAAGACCCCGCCAACTGAAATTTATACCCGTTTTTATAAATTCAGACGCTGAAGTCCAGGGAGGACACATGACCTTTCCAAATTCACACTACAGCTAAGTTGTAAAGCTGGGAGTTGAACACAGGAATCCCAGACTTGTATCATACGCAGAAGATTTTCTTAGTCTTTTGTCCCTCTGGTGAGAGAGGAATCAAGGCATCTTGTTATGACACCAGAGATGTAAGTTTGAGCCTTGCTTTGGACTGGTACCAAAGATTGTTCACAGTTGACCCACCTGTAAATTGGTCATGGTCATTTGGCCTAGGGACCCAAAGGGAGCTGCATGTGATGAAATCTATATCACTGCCTTGTGTCTTTCCCCACTTGCTCTGTCATCTTTTTCTCTTCACTACTGTCTTTCTCTACTTTTCTTTATTACTGGACTTTCTCTCGGCAGAGTCCTGTCTACCTCTTTGCCTTTTCTCTCCCTGATTTTCCATGTCATTTTTCCAGCTCTACCTCCCTCACATTCAAGCCCCCCATGGGGTAAAATGTGCTGTTGCTTGGGGACTGGAAATTAGCAGTGATGGCCATTCCTCTGTTCTGACGGTCACAGCAGGGGCAGCGGAGCCAGCTGGAAAAGTCAGGAGGTGGAATCCTTGGCTGACTGCCCAGAAGCCATAAAAAATAGCCTATACAAAAAGCAATGAGGAGCTAAAGAGAAAACCTTGCTCACTACCTGCAACCCTGTGTGTGACTGTAAGTTAGGGGAGTCAGTAAAGAAAAGTGGCAATGAACATTTGGGGTAAGTAGGGTCCCATTTTGAATTTGTGTCGTGGGGACAATGTAACTGGATTTCTCATCCATTCTTATCCACCATCTGCTTGCTGGTCTGAGAGTTTCTGAGTCTGATGTGTTGGAACTAAATACTCTGCACTGTGTAATTAGCTGCCCATCTTCATTTCTCAAACAAAATAAAAGTGTTTATCCTGTGGTTTGGAAGTAACTTAAATGGCACATGCTGCATACAATTCAGTTCATGTCATTATTTGCACCTGCCTTGTAATCCAAAGAGTTTCTGATGATTAGGCTCAGGTTCTAAACTGAAACTGTAATATTCAAGAGCTAAAAAAGAAATCTTATTTAAGTGCTTAACTTCAAAGATTGCCTGACTTTAGGAATTGGGAGTGCATGGTTCTACCTTTAACCTCCAGGTCATTGGTTCACTTCCTGTATAGTGTTTGAAAGTCATTACCAATATGTCTGCATAAAATGAGTCTGTGGTCTCAGTCTAGTTATCAGTCAACAAGATACAAATGTGAATATTACTCCTACAGTTGTCCCTAAATTGTTCCACTGCATACATTCGCATGAAGATATTTCAATAGGTATGGAGGCTTTTCCCAGGGCTGGAGTAAAATAGAGACACTATAAACCAATGCCTACAGCCCCAAAGTCATGGGATTATACCATAATCTCAACAAAAAAAAAAAAAAAAGGGTAAGTTTCTAGCCATCATGGTTGACAAAGAAGAACTTGAAAATGTGATTTGAGTGTAATTAATGCACAGATACCTCCCTGCATCTGCAACAATAGCTCTGGGAGTGAACTGCCTTGTGCATCCTAGTGGGTTGTCAACTCCAAAATCCAAGCTTCTGGGGAGTTTTCTCAACTATATTCTGCCAGAAGACTGTGCCTGAAGAAGAGTGCAGCATACCCAGCTCATCCATCCAGGAAATTACTCCCTTGTTCTTGGGATATATACAGGAAAGCTCACCTGCTGACACCTCTGCCTCTCTGGGGAAGGACAGAGGGATCACTACTGATGCCACCAAAAGAAAAGAACTTTGTTTTGTTGCCCTTGCTTCTCTAGGGAATAAAGACACCTACCACTCCAACTTGGAGTGCAGGACTCTCCATGCATGGAGACAAACCATATCATGGGATGCCTAAGACTTCACATTAATTCAGCCCTGTCTCTTCCCTTTTGAGTTGATTTCTTCCAGGTCAGGCAAAACAAAGGCAAACTTGAATTCTGCCAACACATGCTATAACTGTTCCATAAGCCCTGCATAATTGAAGCAGATGTAATGAAGTCAAGGCAGAAAAGTATAATCAAAGATTGCACTGGTGTCTTCCAAGCCTGTTATCTCCTATGTACAGAAGTGAAACAAACCCAGTTAAGTCAAACTACATACTGAAGGGGTGAGAACACAGCTCCTGCTGCCATTACTCCCCCCAGCAGCTTCCCCCTCCATGGCTCCCAAGCCACCTGCTGCTGTGTCTGCTATATGCTACCGCCTCTGGCATACGCCACCAAATCATGTTCCCAATGGCAATGGAGAGGGGAAAATTTGGCAGCAGTGGTAGACAGTACCCACTGTAGGGGGCAAGAAGGAGCAGGATGGAGGGCTGCAAAGAGGATCAGAGACACAATGCAGGGTAGAAAAAGGAGATACACTGGGCTGAGCTGTGTGCCATCAATCCCCTTTGCTGCTAGTTGGATCCAGTCATTTTGTGGGCCAAATCCTGCCAGTGGGCCTTGAGTTGTTGACCCCTGACTGCTGCATTTCTAGACATTTTAGTTTTTCTATGGTCTAATTTTATTGCTATGAACCATTATTGAAAACCACTAAGCTACCATTAGCTAAAGTGAAAGGTCCTAGTTCTTCATTTTCCACTTTGTCATTTCTACTTGCTTTCTGTGCAATAAATGAAACCCTATAGCACTCTACAATCTACAGCTGAAGTCCTGCTTAAAATAAAAGTTTTAATTGTTCATGGGAACACAGGACTGCAGGGGCCTCCTGGGCCATCGAGTCCTGTCCAGTTCACTTATTCATTGGCAGTGAACTAAAAAATACTGTCCTACATCTGAGAAATGACTGTGTCATTGCCAGCTTTGATTGCAGTGAGACTAGGACTCTGACCTTCTATGACATTGCTAGGAAATTTTGACTGACAGCATGCAACACTTCAGACCACTACTGCGCATGCCTATCATTCCAGAAAGAAAACATGTTCTTTCTAAGACATTATCATTTTGAGTCTCAAGGATTGTTTGCTTGATGACTACCAATGCAAAGTAAAAATATTTGGAGAAATACTTGCAGTTGTCAACTTCACGCTGTTAGGAAATTTTCAATCATTGTGTAATCAGTCACATTATTGACAGTACATTCTAGCATACATCAGGTGAGTGTACAAATGTACACTAATTTTTAAACATACATTTTCTATAATAAACCTTTGAAAAGGGAGTACTGATGTCTTATACCACTGATATTATGCCTAGTCATTTACAAAAAGTATTGCTAAACTTCTGGCAATACATTGGATTTGCAACAAATTCTATGTTTGTATGTTTGTGTCCTCCTTCTGTATGTATATAAAATAAGATTTTTCAAAGGCACCTGAGAGCCAGGCACCAAACTCTACTGAATGTCAGTGGGATCTAGGCACAATAGGCTTTGAAAATCCCAATACATACACTTACACTGATTCAAAACATTCAACACAAGTAATATGTGGACTGTTGGGTTCTAAGCGATTAAAAATGTAAATGTGCATTGCATGACTTCTCCAGTTAAAGTAGAACTCTGGGAGATTATAAGATAATTTGGTTACATAACAATATAGATAAGTAATGCTTGACCTTTTAGAGTGGTGGACTGGGTGCTTCCAATCTGACTGCACCACGGACAACCACAGAAGGGGAAAGCAGGAGGGAGTGAAAGGGGAGAGAAAAAGCTGCCCATGTCAGAGGGAGATGGGTGGGTAGGGTGACAGGAAGAGAGCTTACCTTCTGCAAACAGCACATGCCATAGGAGAGTGGAGAGCGGGGGAGGTCACCACATCTCACCAC
>NW_017728911.1:19238777-19262463 GCF_001723895.1 Crocodylus porosus
GGAGGCTGGGGTGGGGCATGTGGTCCTTGCAGGAAGGGTGGTAGCCCCTGCAGGGGCCATTTGGCCCCTGTTGGGGGGCTGTACCCCTTTTGTGGGGGATGAACCCCCTGTTGGGGAGGCTGTAACCCTTGTGAGAGTGCTGAACCCCCCATTGGGGGCCTGAACCCCTTTTGGTGGGCTGAACCCCATTTTGGGGGGCTGAACCCTTTGTGTGTGGGCTGAACCTCTTATGTAGGGGCTGGACCCCCTGTTGGGGAGGGCCAAAGCCCTTGTGTGGAGGACCAACCCCTTGTGTGGGGACCATCGCCCTGTGGAAGGGCAGCAAAATATGTATTCATGAATTCATGAAACCTGCATTTAGAGTTCATTTTATTATTATGATAAGAGACTTGCTTTAACACTGTAGATATATCAATAAAACATTGTCCAGCTGATCGCTGTTTCTGTCTCACTCTCTCTCTTTATAATGGTCTTTTGTTTTACTTGTGGAGGAACATGGATTTGGGGGTATTTTAGAGAGTGATTTTCAGATTTTTTTTATCAGGGATTTTTCAGTTTTCCAATAGGGAACACCAGAATTCCTGCTAGGAAAGCCAGTGGTAGGACCCTGCCTGCTCAGAGCTGGCACCTTGGACCCAGCTGGCTGTGACTGACCTCCTGGCCAAATGGGGCCAGGAGGACATGCTTTGACAGTTCAAAGCAGGCCACCACACCCAGAACATCTTCTGGGTGATAGCTGCCCAGATGGCTGGCAGGGGGCCCAAATGGCAGTAGTGCCACACAAAGGCCAACCCTGCAACTGCAGTCCACTGGCAGCTGGCCCAGAGGGACAAATGCCTCTACTGGCTCTGAAGTCCCCATCCAAGTCTGGCAGGTGCACAGCAGGTCACAGCCAGGCAGCAGCCCCCACTGCCAGACTGCTACAATGGGTAGAGGGTGCAGGGAACTCTCAAGGCTACTTCAGCAATCCAGCTGGCACAAGGGGTAGTGTCCCCAGATACCAATTGGCTGGGTCCCAGAAGCTCCTGAGAGCTAGTAGCCCAGAGCTACTTGCCAGGGCAGCTTTTTATACTGCTGGGGACAGCACAGGTGCTGGCCCCAGGCTCTAGCTCCCCCTGGCTGCAGATCCAGGAGAAGCCAGGAAGAGTTATTTTGCCCCACAACAAAGTGCATGTTTGAGCGAATGCACTGAGGCAAAAAGCCCCGGCTCAAATCTGCACCGCTTCTATTTGAGCTGCTGCAAGTGTACATGGGCCCCCTGTGTTCTTTATATTGCTATAGTCCCTGGGAGGTAGGGAACTGACTTGAAGGTGACTCTTCTGGATTTTGGAACCTTTAACAAGAGAGGGCCTGGCTATATTCAAGACATCTTTGAATCTGAGCCAAAAGGATCAGTCATCTCTGCATAGGAATCTCGTGGTGATAGCTTATGTCAGCAGAAGACCGTGTCTGTCCTCTGGTAGGACCTAGTGTGTAGAACTGCTCTACTTTGCCATGTAGTTCAGTTCATCTCCCACTACCATAAAATTCATTCTGAGCCATTTTAACTCCAAAGCTGTGTTTCAGTTTGATCACTGTTGAAACCATGTTTATTACTTACTAACTTACTATCACTCTTCTAGCCTTTCCTCTTCATGATTGATCTTATTAAAGCTTTTAGAGGGCAGACTTAATTTTTTAAAATAAATTTTAAATTGTTTTAGGAGGTTGTACAGCATTCCAAGTGCTTGCATACAGAAAAGTGATTTATAAATAAAATTATTTGTATTATACCCATAAACAAACCTGTAATATTAACATCTCAGATGATCAAATATGTTATGCACAGCCTTTCTTTCAACATACAAATTCTCACCAAGAAATCGTGCTTATGTGCAGCATTACAGATGAGCCTGGCTAACCCAGAACAGTATTCCCAGTATCAATCAATAGACTATGAACACATTATTATATTAACAGTTTATGACAGTATTTAGGATCATATAGTACAATAATGGAATATACTATCTTCTGAGACATCAAGCAATCACATTGTCTAGTCTAGTGTGAATTGTCATGTCCAGCTTCACCTTTTACGTAGGCAAAGAAAATATCTTCTGCTATTTTATGTGGCAGTACTCTATAAAAAGGCTCACAGTGTAATACGTTTGAATGATCACCACTGTAGATTGTTTTAGTCAGTGTAACAGAAAGATACAAATGTAGAAACTTCCTGAAAAGGGTGCTATAATTACTGTAATATAACAATATTACAGTATAATATGTCCATACATCAGATTATTCAAATGTAGCGGGTAAATAGTGGAGAGGTACCTGGGGAATCAGATGTTAGGCAAGATAATATGTCATAAATACAATGTCTATATTTAGCCCATGATTTTTTGTATCCAGGAGGTTGATGAAGTGAAGTTCATAAGCTTGCCTGTGGAAAGTGTTTTGTTAACTCCCTTTGAGGATTAGAACTGAGAGACTGGAGAGAGAGTGGTTTTCCTGTGAGAAATGTGTCCCCACAGGTAACTGGCTATTCTTGTCTTTGATAGATTTCCGGTGTGCGTTTATTCTGGTGTGCAGTTGTTCTTTGGTTTCTCCTACATGTTTTCCATCAGGGTATTTGGTGATGAGATATATTTCATTTCTGGAGGTGCATGTATAAGACCCAGGAATGGTGATGGATCTGTTGTGGGGTGTAGTTATTGTGGGGGTGGTGGGGATGAGTTGGCAAGTTTTACATTTCTTGTCATGGCATTGTCTAGATCCATTCAGTGTGTTTTGGGCCATAGGAAGTTTGCTTCTGGTGATGAGGTTAGCGAGGTTCAGTGCTTGTTTGAAGGCTAGGATGGGTGCAGAAAGCACCCAACCCCTGGCATAAATTGTTTGTGTACCTATAGAACACAAACCGTAACTTAGACAATCACATGTCCAAGTTATGGTTCACATAAGCACCATGAGATGCTAGTTTTTATGAGATCAAAAGATCATGAGAATGCTGCCTCTTTTCACATGAGTTCTATGTATGAACCCAAATGAAAAACTGAGATATCTGGATTGGAAGGCAGTAACAAAGAAGGGGCCATCCAACCATTAGGTAAGATACTGATAATGAATCAGTTCAGCTCTGAGGGACTAGTGGCCAAAGGATTATTCCCTTCTGAAAGAAAAGCGGAGAGCTCAGTAGCAGAGGTGTCAGAGAGAACACAAGCTGATGACCTCCAAGGGGCAATCAGACTCAGAGCTCCTTAGGTTTTATTTTGGGTTACATGTATTTATATAAAATTCATAATGTTTTCCTTTCCATCTTTAGGTCTCCATGGGCATCTTCATATGTTTTTAAATCCTTGTTGGGAACTGACAAGATGCTAAGCAGATGAGGCTAGTAGCTGCAGCTACTGTAGGCTTACCGCATACTTGGGACATTGTCAGGTGTTCAGAGATGTCTAAAAACTTTGAGTCCAAACATTCTCCATAAAAACTAGGGAAAACATTTTCTTGAACTTTTTTGTGATTTATTTCCTCATGTTTTTCATCCAGCTCTGCTTCTAGGTCTCCTAAATTATTTGACAAAAGACAGTACTCACTAGCTACGTGCACACAAGCATGAACATTTGTTTCTCTGCGGACAGAAGCAGTGGCACACTGGGATCTCTTGGGGTCAAAAAAAACCCCGCACTGCTACCTTGCAGTGTAGAGAACACTTAAATGTGCAGTGTGTGGTGCCGCAGACAGGTCTGCTGCACCACATACTCATACTGCATGGCCGTGCTCATCTGGACACAACCAGATGCATCTGCACATGCTATTAATGTGGAGCAATAAACTGCAGCACAGTTCACGCCAGAGTCAGCTGCTACCAGGCACATCTACATGGGCACTGGGACCACAGCACTTCAAACCAGGGCAGAGCAGCTCCAGGCTGGCAGAAGGCCCAGAGGGGTCAGCTCCAGGTGGTGGCATTAAGCAGCAGAGGGGCTGGCTGGGGCATGAGGGTGCTAAAGTGTAGGGCTAGGCAACAGGTATCCCCCACACTTTAACACCTCTGTGCCCCACCAGCCCCTGTCACTGTCTACATGTGCATTTTGCCAGAATAAATTACTCTGCCACAGTACCCTGACAGTACTATCCTATGGCAGAGTTAATGAATTTACTGTGCCCTAATACCAGCACCCGTCTATATAGTGATGCTTTACTGCAGAGCTAATTAGCCAACTCCACAGTAAAGCGCACGTGTGGATGCACCCACTGTTATGCAAAAATAGTAACTAGGTATAACATATATGCAATAATATTTTAAGAGTATCATTATTAGGGAAAAATTCTGTCCTCTACAAATCAATGATACACTACAAAGTTGTGATATATGAATGTTTAAGTAGGCAGTTCCTACTGTTAGTTATCAGAGACATCTTACATTATAACAAAGAAGGAAAAAAGTGGTAAATATGTGTGAGAGAGATGTCAGATATACATATGATACAATTTAGATTTCATAATATGATTTTAGAATGGGAAAAAATGCATAAGTAGTCTGCCAAGCATCTCAGCCTTCTAGCAAAAAATCATTCATAACAGTAATTGTAGCTAATATGAGTAAAACAGTTAATATTAACATGCTGTATTAACATATATCATTCTACACCAGCATTGCCAGACACCTTTTTATTTCAGATTTAATTTTCTTTATTAGGCAGGATACGTTAAGCTCATAGACATAGTGAATGATGTGAAACATACAGCATTACATGATCAATAGTTTTAAAAAATCATAAATGATCAATATATCTTTGAAGCAAATCTGATTTCTGATACATTTATGTTAATAAGAACGAAAACATGGGCCACTGGAAACTGAGGGATAAATCAATAGAAAGGTTGGACTTTCAAAAGGTTCAACATACAATAAAATAGACAGCAAAATATGCTTGTGCTGGTTGTCAGCAGTGGTTGGAGCAACTACAGCTGACCAACAAGGTAAATCAAATCTGCTGCCAATACATTCTTTTGCTGTCCAGATAAAACGGCGGACTAAGCTGGTGAACTTTCACCCTTCACCCAAGCTCTCTAAGCCAAAGTACAGATTAAAAAAATCAATAACCCCAATCAATGGGAAAATATTTTTAGTCTCTAACTGAACGATATGTTTTGACAAGGCCAAAGAGGCACACGAAAGAACGGTAAAAGATAAAGGACAGAAAATTAGGATTTTGTTTTACTGGTTGAGGTAGGATCAACATTCATTCCCCCTCCCCCCATGACATTGGCTAAAATTATCTCACAGGAAGGAAATAAAATGTAAGGATATGAATTCATAAAATTGCCAGATTTACTGTGTATCAGTCAAGTAATGTGGTATCTTTACTGATTTTAGTTTTCATTACTGAGTATTTAACACTTGCATTAGCAAGGAAATATTCTTTCAAAAGCCGTTTTACAGAAAGAAAACAAAACACAATATATAACTTTTGTTAGTGATGATCACAACATCAAATGCTACACATCTAAATACAAAAGACCTAACCCAGGAACAATGGGATCAGAACAGAATGTTAGCAATAATGAACATTGTGCTTACTGTTAATCAGAAGAGAAAGATTTCAAGGTGGATATTTTGGCCTTTAAAAAATTGACAAAAAGAAGTATTTTGAGATGTTCCATTAGAGGTTCGTGCTCAATGGTTTCAAATATATTTTTAAAACACAGGGCGGAATACGTCACGCTGGCATATAGAATACTCAATTAAAGCAAGATTATGACAAAGACTTGTATGCATGCACCAGATGCTTCCTCCTGCTTTTGCATTGAACTGAAAGCTGGCCATAATAGAAGTCCTAGCACTTCCCTTAGCAGCAAGATCTGGCCTTCACGGAGAGGACAAGTTATTCCTCTGCCTGTGGGAATAGACTTGCTGGCTGGGATTTAAGGGCATTTATACACATACTTTTTAGTTCTTGGACGTGCTGGAGATCTGGCACTTCAGAGTAGGCTCTATTAATTGAGTCTGCTTCAAAACCATGCAGTTGTATAAGTAACAAAATGCACATCGGTGTCGATAAAATGATGGTGGTGCACTTTTGAACTAAAGCAGCTCCAAGGTGTTTTAGTTCAAAAGCGCACCGCTGCCATTTTCTTCATGCTGATGTGCATTTTGCCACTTATACAACTGCAAGTGCTGCAGTGCCAGGTGCTCCTCAAATCACCCAGTGCTGCAGTGCAAAAATGCCCTAAACTCTGCATGGGGTGAGTTTAATAAGGACTACCAGACTAAGTACAGGCAGTCAAAAAGCCCAAGGCTGAATTGATTCATTCTGCAGTTTAGTCTAAACTGCAGAGTAAACTTTCCTCCACCTGAGCCTGCTGGCCCACACCCCCGCCCCCTCCACTCCAGCAGGGAAAAATCTGTCAGTGGCTGCCCCCCATCTCCCAGCAGACCCAGCTGCAGTCCCCATCCAGGTTTCCCACCCCCTTGTCAGCCAGCCCTTACTGCTCTGGTTAGAGAGCAGAGGGGCAGGGCCAACCCTGCTCTACTGGAGCAGACAGCACAACACAGCACGGCACAGAGATCTTGGGATGCTGGGGGACTGTGATTTAACTTGAACCAGGAAGAAGTCTGGGATAGAAGTTTCATAAATTGGTTCGACCTAAATCAGTTAAGTTCTGAAACTACATTCAACCAGCAGCCTTCAACTGCCTGAAGGCTGGTTCCACAGAAGATGGAGCTAGACTGTTCTCAGTGGTGACAGATGACAGAACAAGGAGCAATGGTCTCAAGTTGCAGCAGGGGATGTTTAGGTTAGACATTAGGAAGAACTTTTTCATGAAGAGGGTAGTAAAGCACTGGAACAGGTTACCCAGAGAGGTTGTGGAATCTCCCTCCTTGGAGGTTCTTAAGACTTGGCTAGAAAAAGGCTTGCATGAGATGATTTAGTTGGGGTTGGTCCTGCTTTGAGCAGGGGTATGGACTAGATGATCTCCTGGGGTCCCTTCCAACCCTAATTTTCTATGGTTCTATTTTGTTACATGTGGGATTTTCTCATTTATTTTGCACATGTACATGGTCAAGTGTGAAGGCATAAGAGGCATAAGATGTGATTGAACAGCAATTGGCATCATTTTCAATTTGAGTCTTTAACAGCTGAAAAAATTGCAGTAGCAACTTCTGGTGCATTACTCTATCATAATCAGTAATTACTCTCTCTGTTTTGGAGAGAAGGGAGGTATTTTTTAATTTTAATTTTTTTCTATTCTGTATATTGTCAATGTCTGCTTATTTGTATAATTTTGTTAGGAAACGATGCTATGACAATAACAGGAATTTACATTATCTTTCCCTGCCTACAGCTTGCCATTGCCATTGCCATTTCAGCCATTTAGAAATTGACAGTCCCTGTGATGAAAGACCTCAGAGACTGAGTTTTTGACAGACAAGTAGACAAAAAGCTAGGGAAGGAAAGCAACCAAAGCTGCCCCAAAAGCAGCATGATAGAAGTGGATTGCAGCAGGAACTCAGTATGGGTGTGGGTTCCTCTCTTGCTGTGCATACCTCTTTGTACAGGTTTTTATTCAGATTGTATGTTATGACTATCCCAGCTGTTCATAAGATGTGTGTGTTCAGACAAATGAGATCATTCTTAAATTGCCATTAAATGTTTGCTTGCTTACTTATTTGTGTCCCTACACAAGTCTGTCTGTTGTATCCACCTCTTTTCTCTCATCTTACATATCTTAATTGGGAAAATTTTGTGTTGCAAAGAATGGGATCTTGGTCTTTTCCAGTTCCTGGGCACAGCAGCAGTATAAATAAATAGTAATAATGAAAAGTAGCTTTGTTTAAATATTGTTCTTTGTCCCTATGTATTTTATCATTGTTCTTACATTCACCAAATGTTTCATGTTCACTTCTAATAATCTGAGCATCTCTCACTGACTTTATTTAAAATGAACCATCCTGAAGCGTTCATGGAGGAATGTTTACTGTATAAACTCTCATGATTGAAATGCTGGAGGTAGCTCTTATCATTCTTGAAAGCTTTCAACATATGCAGTGAAGTACGATGACTGCTAGAATTAATTAGAGAATACAGATGTCAAGCATTTGCCAAGAGTTATTTAAAGAAAATCTATTATGTATGGATAGTTGATGTTAGGGTTTAAAATGTTACCAGCAGCTGAGAAATAGCTGGACATTTTTCAACTGTATAAAAATGTAACCAAAATATAAAGGAGAAAAATTGGATCATCTATGAAAATAACAATAGCACTACATGCAATCAATCATATTCTTCACTGACTTACACCCCATGAGCCCACTGTAGTTAATGGGTTTGAATGGGCTGTAGGTCAGAGTAGTATCTGACCCTTTGCATGGATTACCCTCCTTGCAATTGTGTATAAACTCAGAGAGGTTGTATGGAGCTATTCAAAGAGCATAGGAGCAATCTGGAGGTTGACCCAGTCCCATCCCATGAACTGCGCCTATCTACCTTCCTCTTACAAATTAGCATTTGCAGTGACTGCCTAGCAGATAATATACTGCATGTCAACGGTGCACTGCATGTCGACAGAGATGTTGAAGCGATTCATAGCCCAGTGTCTCCAGGCTTCAATCTGAATCATGTCCTGGTCAGCATAATTATTGTGGCAGAAAATAAAAGATTGCATCTTGACTATCTTCCGCCGTGCTACAAAGAGGCAGGGATTTGGCCCAGAATAGTTCACCTGATATTGGATGAGTGTAAATGTAACCATCAACATTCTGATGCCAAAGCTTCTGAAGAGAAACTGTAAATCTGCTTGTCACAAGTATGTGGGTATGCATGCTTAGCACTTACTTTCCGCCAGTGTTTGTGCTAGTAGAACTCCATCATGTTAATGGGAATCACAAGTAAAGGATTCAGAACATGGACAAAGCAAATCCATAAGTATGTAATTCAATTCCTGTGACAAACCCTCCCATCTGATCAGCCAACTCTAGCATTCAGCACTATACACATTCCCTTCCAAATCTGCAAGAAAGACAGCCCAGAAGGTCAGTGTGTCACACCAGATAATGCCTCTCTTGCAGCTGGATTTCTCCTTTACTACCTATAAGGAAAACTGGTTACCATGGTAAGTATTGCCTTCTTCTGGTGCAAGCTGTTAGTCAATAACCTCTTACTGGATTGTTTCCATCAGGAAGATAAACTAATGGTATCAGTCAAGTGTTTCTTTGGTGTAATCCTCTTTGTACAATAAAATGTACACAAAGTCCTGTTTCTGCATTAGAAACAAGCAGCAGTCAGCAATCTGCTTGCCCACTGCTCCTGCAGCAAGTCCTAAGTGCCAAGGAGCTCTGTTTCTGGCCCTTCTCAAGGCGCTGTTCTCCACTGCATCTCCAGCCCTCTGTTGGCCTTCTCTTGGCTCTCTGCTGTCCCACACAGTTACACGAATCTGCAGCCAACCAACCCCCACCCCGTGTCTTTTGGAGTAGTTCCCCAAGGAAACTCCTTGGCCCCACATGGTTCATCTTCTGTTCACCTTGGGCAATGATTCTGTTATTTCAGCTATAACTGCTAAAAAGTATAATTAAATGCACCTTCCATTTAGCTGGACTAAAGAAGTAATTTGCACACCCATCAGCTTTAACCAGTCTGATGGCTGAAGCCGTTAACACTATCCAGCATCAAGCAATTTTCCCTAACCTTTAAAAGACCAAAATCTGGTAGTGTGTCAAATCTGGTAACGTTTTTCAAGGGCAGGGAAGAATGTGATTCAGCTGAAAAGTGGTGTTTAAAAGAATAGCAACGCTGTAGAAATTCTAGTGGTCTTCAGCCACTGCTAGCTTAAAGGCTTTATCTTTTCAGCATTTGTCACACTCCCCTCTGCTGCCCTCAGTGTCAGCAGAAAAGGTTCTGTTTCCTTGCTCAGCAATCATTTCTAACATACTGTTGGCAACTTTTCCATGTGGCTTTGCCTGTAGTGTTTTAGGGTCATCTTGCCCCATGGGAGAAAGGCAAGAGAAGCATCTTTGAATCTGGCATCAAATACATAATGAGCTCTTACTTTTTAATGTACTGTATTGGAGAGTCCTCTTTTCAACAGAACACTACTGAGCAGATGAATGATATGGAGTACACATATCATTGTTCCTCTGCTTGACATGCCAAAGTTATTAATGGGCTTGTCTTACTCTTTACTGATGCCCCCACCACCCCAGCAAAGGGCATAAATGTATCTCACTGCCATCCTGCAGTAACTTTGCACTAGTCTCATAATCCTACAAAATCCTTACAGAGGAAAAAAGGGCCATGGAGGAACTATATAAACTTGTCATGTGTCTTACATGACATAAATCACAGAACAGAGGGATGGCACAATAAGAAAATGCTACATGTGCACACATACACAGAGCCCCTCAATAAGGGACTAGCTATTCATCCAGCCTTTCCAGTCTGAGCCATATTGCTCAAAAGCCCTCAACCCATCATGCTCATAGGAAAGCATTTTTAATGGCAATCCAAGATGATAGTTAACTGGTAGAAAATACATAACAAACTGCAGCCACCCATGCACACAAAGAATAACCATATGGTTGCCAGACACTCACTTAGAATCAAGCCACAGATCCACTCCTTTTGTACTAGCAGAACACACACGGTTATGATCCTTTATGGCAGCCTCAGTAGAACTGATCACATATAACTAGTGGCCTCAATGGAGCTACAGTGATTTACATTACCCGAGAATCTGGTCTCATCTACTACAGCTGTGGAATGGCTTTTGAGTGGCAGCCAAGTTAGTATTGCTACATACAAATGTTATCTTCTGACATGCAGGTGCTGGGAGGAAAATGAGCAAAATGGTCAAAAATAGGAGGGAGCCATCAAAAATAATTATAATCCAGTTGTGTGCAGATATCATTCTGGATTTGACCAACACAGCCTGGCCAAAATGAAGATAGATGTACAAGCACCAGTGCTAGAACAAAAGTAACAGCAGGTACAGCAATGACTCGCATATTTCCACATACTATTTTTGCTAGCCTCTCCTATTCATGATCACATTAGTTGTATCCAGGGGGCTAGGGTGGTGCAGGTGCTACAGCACACAGTTGACAGCCCAGAGGTTGCACATTTGAGACCACAGCAAAAGCGCTCATGGCACGTCCTGTCACATTCCAATGAAATCTGCAAATTCTACAGATAAATAAGATACCTTGTCACAAGGACATGAAAAGGGAAGGATCTGTACCCAGACAATTAGTACACCTACACCACACACCTATCCATCCACACCCATCCACACCATAGGAACACATCATGTATGTGCTAAAGTATCATCAGTTATTCAGGAGGCCCTAATAAAAAGCAAATACAGTAACATCATAATACATCTAACTAATGGCCAGTGCCATTAATACTGTAGGATCAGGCTGAGGTGGGTTTCCTGTCTGCATGTGTTATTTCCCTGTATATATATGCTGGTTGAGGGCATATGCTTGATTTGTAACAAATTTAATAGATGTCTCTTTCCTTCCTCTTGTGGCATGTACTTAGCTGTGGAGTGCTAGTAGAGTATTTACACTCCACCCAGTACAGCCATCTCAGAGCAGTATGCATCCCCCCCCACCTATACGTCATTGGAACTGGAGTGGAGCAGCACCATTACAATATAATTGCCTGTTTCTCTAAAAGTGAAGTGAAGAGTCTGTATCAATTCACTTTAGGAATATTTATTCATCTGCTTACTTTCTGGGCTCTTGACTTCTGTCCTGTGATCAGACTGTACCTGCTTCATTGTTATAAAGGCTGCATCTATCTCCTTTGTGGCCACTGGCAACTGTATCTTCTGGCAGTGCCACCTGTTTTTTGTGATGTTTTAGGGACACTCACGAATTAATCATTTGTACTTATGTGGTGTAGAGAATGCTGCTTCTACTAATTATCATTCATAGTGCATCAACCATTTCCATATTCCCTTCACATGGATGTTAGCCCTGGGAGTTGAAAAGCACTGATAAGCTAACAGGTATGAAGCATTTATTTTAGTGTAAAACATCCTAAAAGGTCAGTGGAACATGTTGAAACAGCTTTTTTTGAATTATTAAAAGACCCCCTACAGAAAGAGATTTTCAAAACTTAGAAAATTATTGTTAAAATATAAATGAGGATACTTAGTTACGACAGAGCCTAATAGTGGCTTTCTGTTGCTTCTGTTATGATTTCTGTGACTTACAATATTTCTGTACTGAGTAACCCATTTGTTTCCCCAAAAATTATCTGTGAAAATTATACACAAGGTCAGTTACATGGCCGGACGCATTATTTGTTATCAGGAACAAGAGATTCTATCCGGGCCCCATCACCAGCAGTAGCCATTCATCTAATAGGATGAAATAGGTTGAGAGGAGAGTAACTGAGAAGTGAAAAGAGGAACTGTAATGACAGAATAAGAGTGATAGGAGAAAGATCAGCAAAACTAAAAGCAAGGGAAGATACATCACTGGCAACAAAACCAAATCAAGCTAATACACTTTCAAAGCAAGCTGGATAAAATGGAGCGATTCAGTAAATGAGTTAAAGTCATTTGACAAAAGATCTATATATCAGATCAGTTTATGCATAAGGAGTTCTCATTGCCACTCTTTATGATTAGTGTGTTAGAGTATATCACAACAAAAACCTATTATCAAAGGAAGTATATTAACACCCTGCATTTCTACTAATTAGTTTTAAAATTCAATTTAAAAATGTATAGACCCAGGAAATCACCACTTCTGGTTTTCAGGGTTCTCCTTTGTGCTGAGAATTTCAGTTGAGATGAAGCACAAGTTGATAGATTTGTTACAGCTCAGGACAAAATAAAAGCACAGTTGTGAGGCCGTAGTTAATGAGACTAGTCCCACAAAAGCTACAGGATTACTCATATGATATGGGAGCCTTAGGATCAAGCCCACAACAGTTCAGTCCAGTTCAAAATTTTGACTCTTACTGGTTTCCAGTTCTGTACTTTATAACAAATCTACCCGTTGATAAAATTATAAGGTTTCTTCTGTTTTGAAGATTATACTAACCTCCCTAAAAAGGATGCAAGAGGCTATGAATGCATAGCTTAGGGAAGAACAGGCTATAGACTCAAGATATCCTGATCAGATCTTGCTATCTAACAGCCACTGTAGAAAAAATGCACAAAACAGCAGGCTCCCCTCATCATGCCTTTCAAAAGGTATTTGGCACCATCAGTGGGAAAACATCCATAGAGACACATGCTAGTGCAATCCAAGCTCCCCCAGCATAGCTCCATCTGCAGGGATATTGTGTCTGGGATTCCCTCCAAGTACTCACGTGAGCTTCTGTAGGAGGTATCCCTGCTTTACCATGGCAGCTCAGCACGGGAAGAAACCAAAAGGCTTCATGAGAGAGGTAGTCCAGCAAACAAGACCCACTGGGGAAGATGGTGGCAAGGGGGACCCTGACGCATCGTGGTATCTCATGTGATAGCACAGATTAAGACTGACCAAAACTGAAATGTTTAGTTTTGAGTGGGAATAAAATGTTACATTTATATAAAAAAAGTCAAAATTAAATGTTTGAACACTCGGGAATCAAAGTTCTTCAAATTTTTCATTCCCTGATGTTTATCTGCTTGACTTTTTATCCCAACTATGGGCAATATAAGTATTGAGACCTCCATTCCATTTTTCAGCCAGCTCTTGTATTGTGTGCTAGTAAAGCACTTTGGCTCAAACTGAGAGAAATGGAATGGCAAAGATGGTGTCTTCTAGACATATTAATAGTAGCAGTATAAAGAGGATGTTTTAATGCTCATTTAAATGATCTGATGTGCTAGGAAACTTTTGTCAGCAGAGGGGCTGTCATAGGGTAAGGTGTATCAATACATCATGGGCTAATTGAATTTATTTGGCACATCAGCTCATATGCCTAAATTGCAGTGTCCAGACTTCTACAGACTGCCTGTGTTAGTTTTGTTTTACTTTTTTACATTTCTAGTGCTGAGTTGAGATTTGTTATTAGTAGCTCAGGGCAACTGTAAGAAACTCAAATTCCATCCATTTCCAAACAAGCAAAAAACAGAAAAAAGGAAATGAGAGAGTCAATAGAAATTCCACACGTGGAATGCTGTTTGATGTCATCTGAAGCTAGCTAAGGAAATTCATGTTCAGGTGAACTGTCCAAAGTAAAAAAAAATGCCTCCCAGTAAGAACTTTACAGGACCTACTAGTCTTATCCACTGAACAATTTTGAAACATCAAAGCCATTTTTTACATCTGCGGTTTCTGAGTCTTTGACTGGCAAATGACATGTCCAGATAGATTCAAGAGGAGCATGGTTTTTAGTGAATTCCCAGAAATTTAAAATGTACATGTGCATGTGTGCACAGGAGCACACCCATGTGCACATGTGCGTGAGAGAGACACAGACACAGACTTATTCCTTGACCCTGTTGCAGTGTAGTAATTGAAGGCCTGATGCAACATCCACCAAAGTCTTACTACTGACTGCAGTGTGCTTTCAATCAAGGCCAAAGCTTGAAAGTGCAGATACCAATACATAATTACCAATTTCTTCTTCCTCCCTGCCCAACCGAGCCCTGAAACCATTCCCACTTTTCCCTGTGTAACAGTCTACTCACCCATCCAGCACTTGAACATGCCATAAACTCCCTGCTTTTGTTGTTAAACTGTTGGTGGGCAGGAGTTTTCACATCAAGCCCAACAAGTGGTGTGCTGAAACTACAATATCCTGGCGAATATTATGTGCTTCCCTGCATATCCCAAAAAAAGTCACTCTATCCTTTCCACTTAGACAGTTTGAAATAACAGGAGACCCAGCAGTGAAACACTGACCTGCTGAAACTTGGAGATGGATTTCTGAAAAGTTAAGAAGTTCATAAAGACAGTGAGACAGGGAGATATTTAGTAAAACTGCCTTAGTTGCATTTTGAAGTCTGGCTTAGTTTTGTACTGTTTCTTCTCCCCCTTCCCTGTAACCATCCTCAGCAAGGTTAACAAGGGCCTGCCAGAAGTGCAGCTTCATGGCAAGATTTATCCAAATGCATATATCAGATCTAAATACTTCCAAAGTTTAGCCCCAGTTGTTTCAAATGGGGAGATGACAGCCTTTCTCAAAGCAAGGATTAAGAAATATGTAACAAAGCACATAATGCTGCTCATTTGCAGTTTGTAATATTAGGAAACTCCATCTGCTGATACTCCGTAGTAATGTATATTGCAAAGAAAAGTAAATGCTACAGTCAACAACTTGAGTGTTATAGTTTAGTAATTGCAGGACTGAGAATATCACCGGGAATGAATAGTAAAAGTGATGCAAATGTAGGCTAATCATATGGAAATCTTGGAAATCTGGGACATTATCCAGGAAATCTGGGACACTGCTGTCCCCTCCCTTCCACCCCACCCCCACCTCCATCTCTCCGCCTGTCCACACTCTCACAAGTTGGCAAGGACAGGGCTGCATGTTGGACAGGCAGCAGTGCCTAGCTGCCCACCTGCAAGATCCTCCACATTGCCCTGTCTGCCAGTCAGAATGCACCCCATGCTCCTACACCCATATCATTCTCAACAGGCACCTGGGACCAGCCTCTAAAATTTGGAATTGTCCCAGCGAAACCAGGGCATGTGGTTACTCTATGCAAATGTGATCTTTACTGAGGTGGAATGAGGGAGGTGGAGATGAAGAGTTTTCCTCTTTCTTGGTTTTTACTCTGTTGTATTTACATTAAGATACATACGCTTTTTACTGGAAAGGGAAGCGTCTTAAAACCATCTTATTCTCATAAATTCCTTCAAACCAAAGGTGAGCCAAAGGGATCTCAAAAAGAGGACACTTAAAACAATCCAAATAGCCTATTGCAGTTTAACAACAAATACAAATCAGGTGATCATTTCAAAGCCTTCCTGCACCTGGCTGCATAATCTCTTTAGCCACCAGGTGCATGACAATCTGCATGTTTTCTCATGCAGAGAGATAGCACAGCACTCGGGGAAGAACTCTCATTGCATTTCTTAGCGATAGGAATTTGTTTGAGTTTATTTCGAAGTTTCATATAGAGATAACCATTAGAAATGATTTCACGAGTTCTTTCTTTCCAAATCTATCACAAAATGCCTATTACAAATACAGTCTGTATTAGCTTATAAATATCTTATTATAAATATTCTGCCGGGATGTAATATAATTAGCGGCAAATTAACATACACGATTGCAAAGACTGTGGTTTAGATATAGTGATATCATTGTAGCCTGGTTGTGTATTTTGCCTTCACAACTCTTTTGGTTTTTTCACTGTCAGTTTTTTCATGTAGATTACACACTTTCAGACATAACCTATAGCTGTGCTACACAAATACATCTACCTACCGCACCTACATTCAAATAATCTTTTTCTTGTGAATGAAAGTTTATAAGAGAGGATACAAATACCCCCTGTAATAATCAGGGGTCCTGGTTTTCTCTGTTTAAACAACTCAAATTCTCTGATAAAAATCCAAAATTCTCTAATTAAAAAAACCCCAAATCTGCATTTTTACAAGGTTAAAATGAAATGTCACTATACATATCTATCTAGATATAGATATAGATATAGATATAGATATAGATATAGATATAGTGGGACACCTAGTGGGACTCCACCTATGACTGGACCACAGGTATAGATGGCTATATCCTGTACGGGAGGGATTGTGTTGCGAGGAAGGGTGGGGGTGTACCATGCCTGGTGAACTCAGAATGGTGGGGCAGTAGAGTGTCCCAGAGGAGTGGAGTGGGGGAGGGGGTTGCAGCCAGCCAGGACTGGGGTGAGTTTTGCAGCCAGCTGGGATTAGGGGGGCAGGTGGCTTGCAGCCAGCTGGGAGCAGGCTGGATTTTGCAGCCAGCCGGGATTGGGGGACGATGCAGCCGGCCAGGCACTCCAACCAGTGGCAGGGGGAACCAAACCCCCCCTCCACCCACAGCCGGCCATCTCCAAATTTCTATCATCCCCTCCAGTTCCCGCCATTGATCGGCATTCAAAACTTCCCCCAGCTGCACTTGCCGCTTCTGTGTGGATCCCCCTAACTCCGGGCAGAGGGGTCCCAACTTCTCGTGTTGCACCAGCCAGCCTTGTGAAGCCCTCCATTCTTTGAGGAGGTTGACGTGGTAAATTTTTCACTTGCAGCAGTGTCCATTCCTGGGCTCTCTGGCACTCTGGACAGGCTGCACCCCATCTCTCTACGTCTTCTTGTAGATGGGGCCAAAAGAAGTCCGGGACTAGTCTCGCCCTGGTTTTGGTACACCCTAAATGACCTCCTAGTGGGGAGTCATGTGCCAATCTCCAAATTTGTTGGCAGAGCAAGGACGGAACTACTAGCTGCCACCTCTCTGCTGTCCCCTCCTGACCCCTCTGGACCCAGTATAGTAGTTCCCCCATTACCTCAAAGTCAGGGTGGCTCCTGGACATCCCCTCTCCTGGGTCCTCTGTTACTAGCCGTTGCAGCTCTGAGTCTTCCTATTATGCCTGACATAACTGCACAGCTCTTGTCACCTGCTCCATGTCAATGCTGTCCCGGACAGGTTCATCCTGCAGGGAGGTGGTTTCTCTAGCCCAGTCCTTCCTTCTTCTTAATCACTTTCTCTCCCCCTCAGTCGCTCACACACATTCTGGTACTGTGTAAAACCGTCTCCATTCTCAGCCCAAGATCATCTAACAGGCTAATGCTGCAGCCAGGCCAACCCGTAGCTCACCTCAGAACTCCGTTACCTTCAGAGGGAGGTAGAAGCTCCAGAAGCGCATCTCACCACCTAAGATGCGGGTCATCACTGAAGGTCCGGCTTTCCTCACCCCTGTTCTAGGGGCCAGATCAGCATGGAGCAGGGAGTGAAAGCATCCATGGTTGCTCGCACCGCTCGATTCCCAATCCAAGCCATCACAACAGGGTGATCCCAGCCTCCCTCTTGTGAGAGAGAACCGAAACTCCAATCCATGGGCTCGCCTTGGTCAACTTCCTTCGACCTCTCTCGAGGTGGGGTGGATGTTGCCAATCCACAACCCAGTTTGCTAAAGCCCAGTCCGCGCTCCCTTGCAATATGGCCGGACCAGCCACAGCAATAGCAGACTACACCCCTCAACATCCCCTTCTGCAGACCTATCCTCTTTTCTTCTTCTTGAGTTGAGCTCCCAGTCAAGGGATGGAGGCCTCATCCCTGACCATGCTTATTCTCCAAGTTGGCAAAAGCCTCTGTGAGATGGAAGGGGAAGGTGCCTTCTTACCCACACCTGGGTGTCCTCCTCCAGGTCCCAAAGGAATTGTTCCAGCAGGACCTGGTCAATGACACCATCCCGGGTCAAACCAGCCCATGGGAAGCCATTTATCAAGTGCATCTTGCAGGTACTGTAGCAAACTGTGAGGCTTCCTGACCTCTTTGGATTTTCAGGCTCAGAAGGCCTGCCTATGTCTTTCTGGGGAAATCTCGAGCCTGTACAAGATCACGGCCTTCACTGTATCATAGTTTCAGGCATCCTCCCTCAACAGGGCCCAGTAGGCCGCTTAGGCTTGGTTTACCTCTTGGGCACCCAACTGGTGAGCCCACTGAGTGCGATCTAGCCTGGTCTGAAGGGCCATTCTCTCAAATGCCTCAGTGTAGGCCTTGGAGTCATCATCCTGCATCATCTGTGGCATCTTAGACAGGGCACCATTATGCTGTATCCACTCCTGCTGGTAGGCCCCCTGCAGTTGCTGTATTTCAAGCACCTGCCCTATCGCTTGGATGGCTTGCATCAGGAACTCCACATGAGCTACAGCCAGCGCCTGCATGTCTGCTTCAATCCAGGTTGGGATTGCTGATCTGCTAATGTAAAAATTTCCGTTCCCGGCCAATGCACCGCTGTGGGGTCTCTAGTGGGTGCTGTGAGTACTTTACCACCCCCTTTACCAGGGTGCCCCCAACTCTCTGACACAACTTGTTGTTACCAGATGAAAGGAGGGGTTCAGTGGTGTTCCTCTTCCCAAGTCATCCAGTGATGGGGGTACTCACAGTCGTGCTGCAGTGTTCCTCGGGGCTTCGTCTCCCCCACACCCTGTCCACTCGCCAACCATTTGGATGTTCCACTTGTTGCTCTGCCAGTCTCCGTGATCCCCCTTTGTTATGGGGGTCTGGCATCTGCTTCAGGCAACCGGCCAGTCACCTAGATGTTAGCATATCTGAAGCCATAGTCCCTGATCCCAAAGAACTCTGCTCCTTGGTTTCTCAGCATCCTCCCCTCCATGGGAGAGGGATGCACCCTATAAACTCTGAGGTTGCTGAGCTAGGGATAGTCCATCCCCAGCCTAATGCCTGACACTGCCCCCCATGCCTTAGTAGCAGGGCAGTGTCTCTTCAGCTGTTCTCACCAGCCTCTGGAGCCGCTGGTGCCGCCTAACCTGCATGCTCCTCACTGGCTCACTCTTCTTCCCCATCTTCCACCCCTTATGGTTTCTGGCAGGGCTTTTAAACATCCCACAGCAGTGGCATCAGCTGCTACAATCAGCTGGATGCCACCCCACCCACAGTACAGCTGTTTGAAGAGCCAGCATAATACCAGCTCACACAGCCATGGCTGCAGCTGTGGCTCCAGCTCCAGTCCCAGTCCCAGAAGTAAGTCTACCAGGGCATGGGGGGTCTATTTATTTACTGAGGGGGCACTCGGGGCTACCCCCAGCCCTGTTGGTGCCTGTGTGGGCTTCTTGCCACCACACAGCCAAATCTGATCAGTCACAAAGCTTCTTCACTTGCATTGATGAGCTCTGTTTGACTCAGGAAGTCTGTGGGCCAACAAGAGGTAAGGCACTGTTGGATCTGGTACTGGCCAAAAGGGATGATCTAGTCAGTGACCTGAGGATCAAAGGAAAACTAGGTGACAGTGATCATGAGTTGATCACTTTCTCTATCCATCGCAAAACTGGCAAATCAGTCAGCAATGCAGAAATACTTGACTTCAGGAAAGATGATTTTCACAAGCTCAGGAGATTGGTTGTTGAGGCCCTGAGAGATCATGAGCTGACAGGGAGGGGACCATGATGAGTGGTTGCTGCTTAAGGGCACAATCCTAAAAGCACAAGGAAAGTCCATTCTGGCCTGTAGGAAAAGTAGCAAAAGAGCTGGGAGACCCCCTTGGCTCAATAGGGAACTCATGGACCTCCTGAATCTGAAAGAGAAGCTCATAAGGGATGGAAATCAGGAAATACCACTAAGGAGGATTATGCAGCACTGGCTTACACCTGTAGGGAGCAGACCAGAAAAGCCAAACCTGAAACCGAACTCAAACTGGCTATGGTAATCAAGGACAATAAAAAGTCCTTCTTCAGATATGTGGGAAGTCAGAAAAAAAAAACAAAGACAACTTTGGACCCCGCTGAACCTAAACCTTGAGAGGCTGGACATCCACAAGTCAGCTGGCCTGGACAGAATGCACCCAAGGGTGATAAAAGTATTTGCTGACATCATAGCACAACCAATGGTGAGGATATTTGAGAACTCATGGTGCTTAGAGGAGGTTCCAGAAGATTGGAAGAGGGCCAACGTGGTACCTATCTTCAAGAAAGGAAGGAAGGAAGATCCAGGGATCTACAAGCCAATCATTTTGAGCTCAAACCCTGGAAAGATCTTGAAAAAAAATATCAAAGAATCCATCAACAACAGGCTAATGGAAGGCAACATTCTGAGGGATAGCCAACATGGCTTTGTTGCAGGTAGGTCCTGCCTGACCAATCTCATTTCCTTCTATGACCAGGTGATGTATCACCTGGACAAGGCGAAAGAGGTTTATGTCATTTACTTGGATTTCAAAAAAGCCTTTGACTTGGTCTCCCATGATGTCCTTATGGTAAAATTGAGGAACTGTGACCTCGACAACCTTACAGTTTGATGGCTGGGGTACTGGCTCTGTTGTCAGAGCCAGAGAGTGATAGTCAATGGAACTGAGTCAACATGGCACATGGTGACCAGTGGCATCCCCCAGGGTTCAGTACTCAGACCAGTACTTTTTAATATATTCATAAGTGATCTGGATTCGGGTGTCAAAAGTGGACTACACAGATTACACGAAAGTGGGGAAGTGAGGTCATGCTAGAGGATAGGCTGGGGATTCAGGCCAACCTGGAGAGGCTGTCAAGGTGGGCGGATCAAAACCTGATGACATTCAACACAGAGAAATGCAAGGTGCTCCACATCAGGAGAAAGAATCTACATCATACTTACAGGCTCAGCAGTGCTACACTCACTAGCACCACAACTGAAAGAAACTTGGGGGTCATGGCTGATTACAAGATGAACATGAGCCACCAATATGATGTCACAGCCAGCAAAGCAAATAAAACTCTGCCTTGCATCTACCGATGTATCTCAAGCAAGACCAAAGAAGTCATGCTCCTGCTTTACTTGGCCTTGGTGAGGCCACAGCTAGAGTACTGCATCCAATTCTTGGTTCCACATTTTAGAAAGGATGTGGAGAAGCTGGCAGAGGGTAGATTCAGACTAGACATCAGGAGGGGCTACTTCACTGTCAGGGCGGCTAGAATCTGGAACCAACTTCCAAGCAAAGTGGTGCTGGCTGCTACCCTGGGGGTCTTTAAGAGGAGGTTAGATGAATACCTTGCTGGGGTTGTTTGACCCCAGTACTCTTTCCTGCCATGGCAGGGGTTTGGACTTGATGATCTGCTCAGGTTCCTTCTGACCCTACCAACTATGAAACTATGAAACTATGAAGCCTGAGAGAGTTCAAGGGAGAGCCACACACATGATTAGAGGTCAAGAACGCAGGCCTTATGAGGAGAGGCTGAGATGCATGGGACACTTCAGCCTGGAGAAGAGAGGTCTCAGGGGAGATTTGGTGGCAGCCTATAAGTACATAAGGGGTGTGCATCAGGAACTGAAACATCTGTTGACCAGGGCACCCTAAGGGAAGACTAGTTTTAAAGGTTACAAACTGCTGGAAGACTGTTTTAGACTGGACATATGGAAAAACTTCTTTACCGTCCAAGTCTCCAGAGTCTGGAATAGACTCCCCCCAGAAGTGGTGCAAGCACCTACTCTGGATATGTTCAAGAAATGCCTGGACACTCACCTTGTCGAGGTCATCTAACCCCAGCTGACTTCCTCCCCTTTGGACAGGGGGCATGGTTCCGAGCTCCATGCAGACAGAGCCCCTGGCTCTCGGCTGCAGGAGCTGCCTGTCCCTTTTTCAGGCTCTGGGGCCAAGAAGCATGGCTACCTCCCTTTGTGGGGTCTGCTCCCTTTTGGGGTCTCTGGCGTGCCAGCTGAAGGAGCTCCAGGCCACAGTCCAGAGACTGCGTGCCATCAGGGACTGTGAGCAGGAGATTAACTTCTACTGCCAGGCCCTTCTCCCCCAGGAGGCGGAGGGTAGACCACGGTATCCCTCCAGGACAAGGGAGGACCCGGGGACCTTCCCTTCTGTCCAGCCACGGGATTGGACCAAGGTGGTCCCAGGGCCCACCACACCAAGGGTCCTGCCATGCTGGAGCTTTGCAACAGGTATGAGCCTGTTGCAGCCCCAGCAGAGCCTGCTGAGTTGCCAGCTCCCGCAGGCAGCACAAAGGACACCGTAGCTACTCTCCCCATTCTCCCCAAGACCAAATGCAAAGTGTTTGTCATGGGAGACTCCATCCTGAGGGGGACTGAGGGGGTAATCTGCCGCCCTGGCCCCTTAGCCTGGGAAATTTGCTGCTTCCCAGGGGCCCACATCTGAGACATTGCGGAGAAGATCCCTAAGCTCCTCCAGTCCACAGACCACTATCCCATGCTCATCCATGTGGGCACAAATGACACTGCTTGGAGTGCTCCTAGCCAGGTCATGAGGCACTACAGGGTGTGGGGCTAAAGGGTCTGGGGGCACAGGTGGTGTTTTCTTCGATCCTCCCAGTCCCGGGCTATGGGCTGAGGAGGGAGAGGAGGATCCAGGTAGTACATCAAAGACTGCAGTGCTGGTGTCATAGGGAAGGCTTTGGCTTCCATGACCACAGTCCACTCTTTGGAGAGAGAGGCAGTGAGCTGTTGGGAAGGGATGGCCTCCACCTCTCTCTGTTGGGGAGGAGGCTCTTCTCAGCTAAACTGGCTGACCTGCTCCACCGGGCTTTAAACTAAGCCCGCCAGAGGATGGGGGCCTACTGCCACTGCTGGCCCACTGAGTGGCCCTTGCAAAGCCAGCAGGCCAAGACTCATAAAGGATCCCACCTGAGCTCCAGCTCTGGAACAAAATGTAGGCAAGGCAATGGCCCCTAAGGGGACACTTGCATGTCTATATACAAATGCCAGGAGCCTGGGGAATAAACAAGAGGAACTTGTTCTCCTGCTAAATGCAAATAACTACAATGTCATTGGGATAACGGAGACCTGGTGAGACTCCACCCATGATTGGACCACCGGTATAGATGGCTATACACTGTACAGGAGGGATCAAGTGGATAAAAGGGGCAGGGGCGGGGGCATAGCTCTCTATGTCAAGCAAAGCTACGCATTCCTGCAAGCTGACATTGGCACCCACAGTGGACAACTTCCAGAGAAGAGCCATGTGCATGATCAGAGGTCAGGAAAACAGACCTTACAACAACAGGCTGAGAGCCATGGAGCTCCTTACCCTGGAAAAGTGCAGGGTCAGGGGAGATCTGATGGCCACCTATAAGTTTATCAGGGGTGACCACCAG
>NW_017728911.1:19264677-19299732 GCF_001723895.1 Crocodylus porosus
GTGACAGTGATCATGAACTGATCACCTTCACCATCTGCCGAAAAGCTGGCAAGTCAGTCAGTAATACAGAAGTCCTTGATTTCAGGAAAGCTGACTTTGACAAGCTAAGGAGGCTTGTCAGAGAGGCCCTAAAAGGCCACAGCCCAATGGAGAGGGGAGTTCAGGATGAGTGGTTGCTCCTCAAGAGAGCAATCCTGGATGCGCAAGCAAAGTCCATCCCATCTCGGAGGAAAGGCAGCAAAAGGGCACAGCAGCCCCCTTGGCTCTCCAGGGAACAGGTGGACCTCCTGTGTCTTAAAAGGAAGACCTACAAAGGATGGAGGACTGGAACCACCACCAAGGAGGAATACTCTGCTCTTGTTTGGACCTGCAGAGAGCAAACCAGGAAAGCCAAGGCTGTGATGGAACTCCAGCTAGCTATAAATATCAAGGTAAATAAAAAGTCCTTTATTAGATATGTGGGGAGCCGGAGGAAAAGCAAGGGCAACATTGGACCCCTGCTAAGCCAGATGGGGCAACTGACGCCCAGGAAAAAGCGAACTTACTAAATGGGTACTTTGTGTTAGTTTTTCACCAGTCCCATGGGACACCTCTGCCCACTATGGGTCAGGGAGGCCCGGGTGAGGGAGATTCCTTGCCCTTCATTGAAGCTGACCTCATGAAAGAACACCTTGACAGGCTGGATACCTTCAAGTCAGCCAGCCCTGATGGATTATACCCAAGGATACTCAAGGAGCTGGCGAGCATCATAGCTCAGCCCCTGGCACACATCTTTGAGAGCCCTTGGAGCTCTGGTGAAGTGCCTGATGATTGGAAGAGGGCCAATGTCATGCCTATCTTCAAGAAAGGGAGGAAAGTAAATATGTCAAACTACAGGCCCATCATCCTGACCTCTATCCTGGGGAAGGTCATGGAAAAGATTATCAAGGAGGCCATCCTTAACAGACTAGCTAAAGGCAATATCCTGAGGGATACCCAGCATGGATTTGTTGTGGGTAGGTCTTGCTTGACCAATCTCATTTCCTTTTATGACCAGGTGACTTATCACTCGGATAAGGGGGAAGAGATCGACGTTGTGTACCTCAACTTTAAAAAAAGCCTTTGATCTGGTATCCCACGATCACCTCTTGGCTAAACTGGCTAATGGCAGCCTTCAGTTCACCACAATCCACTGGCTGGGGAACTGGCTCCACGGTAGGACCCAGAGGGTGGTGGTCGACAGAAGCCAATCATCTTGGTGCACTGTGACCAGTGGAGTCCCACAAAGCTATTTCCTAGGGCACATCTTTATCAATGATGTGTACATTGTTGTCAGAAGCAGACTGGCCAAGTTCGCCAATGACACCAAACTCTGGGGTAAAGCGCCCACACTTGAGAACAGGAGGGTGATCCAGGTGGATCTGGACAGTCTCATGAGATGGGCGGACGAGAACCTGATGGTGTTCAACACTGAAAAATGCAAGGTTCTCCACCTCGGGAGGAAAAACCTGCACTATGCTTATAGGCTCAGTAGTGCTACACTGGTTAGCACTACAGATGAAAGGGACTTGGGGGCCATGGATGACCACAAGATGAACATGAGCCTTCAGTGTGATGCTGCAGCTAGTAAAGCGAGCAAAATGCGGGCTTGCATCCATAGATGCTCCTCAAGCAGATCCCAAGACGTCATTCTCCCGCTGTACTCGGCCTTGGTGAGGCTGCAGCTGGAGTACTGCATCCAGTTTTGGGCTCCACAATTCAAAAAAGATGTGGAGAGAGTCCAGAGAAGAGCCACGTGCGTGATCAGAGATCAGGAAAACAGACCTTATGATGAGAAGTTGAGAGCAATGGGGCTATTCAGCCTGGAAAAGCTCAGGCTTAGGGGTGATCTGGTGGCCACCTATAAGTTTATCGGGGTGCTCATCAGGATCTGGGGGAACATCTGTTTACCAGAGCGCCCCAAGGGATGACAAAATTGAATGGTCACAAACTCCACTGTGACCGATTCAGGCTGGACATAAGAAAGAACTTCTTCACTGTCCGAGCCCTGAAGGTTTGGAATAGACTGCTGCCAGAGGCGGTTCAAGCTCCCACTTTGAACGCCTTCAAGACACATTTGGATGCTTATCTTGCTGGGATTCTATGATCCCTGCTGACTTCCTGCCCCTGGGGCAGGGGGCTGGACTCAATGATCCTCCGGGGTCCCTTCCAGCCGAAATGTCTATGAAATCTATGAAATCTCATGAGGTCCCCCCCAGCCCTAACTTCTATGAAATCTATATATAGGTATTAGTTGAACACAATGTTTTATTGATATATTTACAATTTTAAAGCAATCTGGAAGCCTACCAGTGCCTCAATCATTATAATAAAATTAATTCTAAATACCTATATATTTTTTCATGGAAAATCAGAGCTCTCCCTGCCCCCTTTGCTCACCAGAATGCAGGTCCAGCTGCAGCTGTCTCCCCATTGCTTTCTGGAGCTGTGCAGCCCCACCCCTGCCCATGTATTGCCCCTCACTCCCAAGCCACAGCCCCCACAGTCCTGCTGGTGTCCCTCACTTCTGACCCACAGCCACCCCCCCCCCAGCCCTGCCAGTGCCCATCACTCCTGGCCCGAAGCCCCAGCACCCCTGCCAGAGCCCCTCACTCCTGACGTGCAGCCCTATGCCCCCACCAGCTTTGCCAGAGGGGCTTCCCAACTGCCAGGGCTACAGGACCCAGCAGTCCACTCTCTGCCTCACAGGTTCCAGCTGCAGCTGGCTGGCAGCACCCAAGACCCAGCTTCCATGTGCAGGAAGTGGCAGCTGCTGCAGCTCAGCTCCACTCTCCGCACCCCTCAGTGGGAAGTACAGCCAAAGTGGAGCCAAGTGGAGCCCATGGTGTGGAGGAGGATGTGGGCTACCCAATTCAGGGCTCCCCTCCTAGCTGTCCTCCCCCTGGGGGCCTCCATGGCCCAGCGGGCAGACCCAACATGGGAGGGTGGAGCAGAGTGGGAAGGCTTAGTGCTGCCACTGCCACCTACACTGGAAGTCCCATGCCAGCCATGCCCCCTGCCCATCCAGCAGCAGCAGGGGCGGCAGCAAAGAATTGTGACCCCTTGATGCTGCCAGGCAGGAAGGGGGCACATCGCCTTGGTGACACAGCTGGTGCAGGACTCCCGGTGGCAGTGGCAGCAGCAGCACCAAGCCTCCCCGCCCCACTCTGTCCTCCCATGCTGGGTCCTGCCCACTGAACTATAGAGGCCCCCAGGAGGAGGGCAGTAGGGTGGGGAGCCCCAAGCCCCACAGGAGGCAGCCCACATCCTGCCCTGCCCCCCACACAAATCTGGAGGGGTTTGAGTCCCTCCATGCCCTCTTGCCCTGGAGTGCACCCAGCAACAGGGAGCCAGACCCCTGGATGAGCTGCCCATGGCTCTGTCCCAGTCCCCCCAGCCAGGCCCCATGGCCACACATTCCTGCCTCATCCCTGGGAACTGCCCCAGCTGGGCAGAGCCCCCAGGCACCAACCCTGCCCACCTCCTCCCTCACTGTGGCCACCACCACCTCAGTCTGCTCCCCACTGCCACCCCTTTCCATGTCACCTATGCCCCTTTCCCCCCATAGACTTACCTGCAGGCAGCTGGGGGAGCTGCTCTGCACTGCTATCTGGCTGTATTGCTGGCCACCTGCCTGTGTGCTCACACACACACAAGCACATGGTGTTCCCTGCTTCCCCCACCCTAAGTAGCCCCTTGAAGGCTGGAACTCTAAAGGAGAAAATCAATGTTTTTCCATGGCAAACAGAAAACCCAGATCCCGGGTAATCATTTATTCAGATCAGGTACAAAAGAGGTTTAGAACTGTGTGAAAGTACATTTGATTTGAGTAACAAGTGTTGGTTTTGTAGTCCTGGGGCCTGTAGACCAAAGATGAAACCAGGACCACATGAAATGTGTGTCAAAGGCAATTCACAGCCAAATATTGCCGCCCTCCTTCATTGAAACCTCTCCTTCAAGTAGTATTAAGTTGCACAGGAAGACGGTACTTCCACAGTTGAACCACTTGGGGGTCACTGGCAGCGAACATTACATGGCATCATTGTTAAATCTCGACAAGGAGGAACCATCTCTGTGAGCTAATAGTTCCATCTCTGCCCATTCAGTCCTTGGCCTCTCTGTTGAGAATGATAAGCCTGACTGCTTTTTTTTTTGTCAAGTGGACACCCATCCACTAGGAACTGTCTTGCAACCAAACTAACTTCATGTAAGACACAGAACAACCATCAAGTGGTAACAACTTTCAATCACTGCTGACCTGGGCTGTATTCAAACTGGAAACTAGAAGGTGAAGAGAGTCTATATCATATTCCTGCCTCAAATCCCACGAGCTGCTGAAACCCTCCAGGGATTCTAAAGTATATATAAAATATATATTTAAAAAAAAAACCCAGAAATTGAACAGTTATTCTCATTGACTCAGAAAGACAGAAACTTCTGCCTCATACACTAGCTGGGATGGAATGCACATTTATGAATAACAACATCCTGCAACATCAGATAAAAAACAGGAAAACAACATGAGGAAAACAAAGGTTCTTATTCTCATACTGTGAGACTGATTTTTTTAGTAATGAATAAAAGAAAACATGAAGTAAAAAAAAGCAAAAAAGAAACAGAGAGAGAAAGAGGGAGGGGATGTGTACAAAGGGGCGAGAGAAGGAGAAAAGCTGATGTTCCATCTGGAGCCTGGCACATTCACCAAGAGCAAATTGGGCTCCCGCATGGTCTAATTCCTGCTTCACCACAGACTGCTAATACGCCTTGGATAAAAAGGGAAAAAAGGGGAGGAAAAAAATCTATGCAGGAGGCTGCAAGAGCACATAGAGTCTGTTCTGAGCTCCTTCCACAGGCAGACAGAAATCAATAAATCAATAGGAAATGTTCGTTGGCTGTAAAATGGGTAGAGAAGCCAGTGTCAAGCTGCTTTAAGATGGATGGACAGTAGGCTTGCAGTCTGCAGAAAGGCCAGAGGTGACTATCACCTTGAGATGAGATTGGCGACCAGCAGCCTAACAATGCTTTGAACCTTGAGTGTATGATTAAGGGCTGGGGCAAAGCTTAAAATAGTCCTGTGTTACCCACCATGCGGTCCTTCCCGGGCTTTGCGCTCCTCTGTTGCACTGGTGGTTTGCCAGCCAAAGCCTGGCAGCTGCCTTCTCTGTGCCTTCTGTGCCACTTCATTGAAGTAAAGTCTATAGGAGACCAAATAAAAAATGACAAGATGCCTACTGGTAGCAAAAATTGATTGAAGAGGGGCAGGGATTTTCTTCTCAACAGTTGGATTTTTCCTTTCTATGGGGGGTTTAACATAATGTAGTCTACACTTTCTATTCATAGCATTGTACTTTCATTAATGGGGCGAACAGAGGGAAATGGAGCTGAGCCAGAGATGATTAGCTGAAGCTAACACAAGGGACTTTTTTTCTTTTAAAGGAAAAATATTTATGAGGCAGAACAGCTGTACCTGCAGCAAGCTCTCAGTGTGTTTACATTTGTCCATTTAGGACTGGATTCTGCCTGTTCTTCAATCATTGTTTTTCTAATGCAGGGATGATCTTCGCTGTGGTATAGCTCCTGCAGAGAGCGACAAGCAGTATAGCTTGAGGCTTGCCCACATCTGCAGCCTCCCCTCAAGGACTTGCATTTTCCTCCGTCTCAGTGAACTACTGCTTATCCTCCTCTTTGAGGAACGACAGTCCTTAACCTCTTGTAACTGAGACCTTGTCTCACTCTTAGTCAAAGTCCCAGACAACAACAGATTGGGTGCTTGGCGCTCTGTCTAAGCAAGTAAGCAGTTCTTCACAATTCCTTTTAGGCTCTTTAGTATTTCACAGATTATTCTTTATTATTTGTGTAATAACAGGTGTGCTTTAACAATGTGCTCACTGAGTGTCACCAGAAGGCTTTATGCAGGGAGGTTGTCTGACTAGTGTGTGCTGTGCAATTCAGCAGGGAGGACTTTATACAGAAAATTATTATATAGCCTTATTTTCTTTCATTCATCATGGTTTCAATCACATGCTTTGGATATCTGAACTGTGAAAGATGAGCAGAATTCTTGCTTCCATTACTCACATCTAATATAATAATTTCAAATGCTATAGTAAAGACAAATTAAAAATCTATATTGGAATACCATTAAGTTCTGAGTTAATGAACTGAACCAAGGAAACTTAGAGTTAAAATTCTAAGGTTTTCTTTTAATTCACTCTGTTTTGTTTGTCTTTGAATGAGATCTGAGGAAGGAAAAACACATTATTTCAATAGTTTCCAAACGGTGTTCATGAAGCCCTGGTGTTCAACAGCAGGTCATCAGGGGTTCCTCAAAGAAATTGGGGGAAATGGCCGAGTGAGCTGGAAGGCAGTGGGCCACCATTTCTGAGCCAGGTTGCCTTTAAGAAAGGGGTGGTAGCTCAGGCTCCTGTTACTATACGAAGTTAGAGAACTAGTCCTTTTTTCACTATACCTTTTAAATTAGCCAAAGCTTAAAACCTGGCAGGGCTGAGAGAGACTGGCATGTTCACTAAAGGTCCTCTGTACCCTTGGGACATCTCTCAGAAAAGTGGTCAAAACCACAGAAACACTCTTTTGTGCAAGTATTTTATGAAATTTTTTACCACTTTTCAAAATCTCTAAAAAATGTGAAAACTGCCTTTTTAATCATCAAAAAGTTTTGGTCAGTGCCAAACCACCTTTCTCTGTCATTTCCTCGTGCCTGATTTTTCTTTTTTCTGCAAGGGAAAAAGAAATGTTTTGCTGTAAACTACATTTTCTGCAACAACAACAACAGAATGGACAATGGTTACCTACCCTGCTGTTGCTAACATTGCTATTTTTGGTTGCTGGCTCTTTGTTAATTATAAATGTCATGCATTTCTTAATTGCACTCATGAGGTACTGTTCCCATGAGTAAATTGTGCTAATTTGTAGGTAAGTTTACTTGGCAGGGGGGCGCATCTACACATGCAAATAATCTGGGAGCAGTTTACTCAAGAATAAACTCTCCCAAGCACATGTCTACACATGCAGGGGTGCATCTTGCACTCCCTGTGGCCCTGAAGCCAGAACCTGCAGCAGCTAAGGGGAGTGCTAGGCTCCCCCTGGGTGCTAGCAGAGGTCCAGGAAATAATTGTCTCCTGGCAGGGGCTGGGTCATTGCTTCCTGCCCCCAGGAGCTGCCAAAGGTTGGGCAGGGACAATGTTCCCCTGCCCCAGTGGCAGGGAGCTTCCAGCCTCCACTCCGGGAATGTAGGACCCAGACTGGGAGATCCTTATCTCTCAGAGCCAGCTTCATGGTCATGGGGCTGGCAATGGAAGATTCTTATCTCCCAGCCCAAGTCCCTCAGTTGCAGGGCCCAGGCTGGGAGATTCTTACTCCCAGCACCATCTCCGCTGGGACTCAGTCTGGGAAATAAGATTCTCTCAGCCCAGGCCCTGTGATTGTGGGACTTGGGCTAAGAGATAAGGATCTCCCACCTCAGCCCCACAACCACAGGACTTAGGCTGGGAGATAAGAATCCCTAGTCCCCGCCCTGCAATTGCAGATTGGGGGCTGGGAGCTGCCTGCTGCCAGGGCAAGGGAATGTTGTCCCCACCCAAGTTCCAGTGGCAGAGCCCACCCTGGCAGCAGGCAGCTCCTGGGGTCAGGGAGTGATCTTCCACCTGCTGGTGCCTGGCTGACCAGGAGCACATTTGCTCCCGGTCAGGCATCTACACGTGCACTACTGTGCAGTTACTAATCACAAATAAATTTGCTACTTGCATTTTCAGGTAGCAAATTTACATGTGATAACAACCAATTACTATGCAATAAGTGTCCGCATATGTAGACGTGGATGCTTACTGCTCAGTAAAGCATCTCATGTAGATGCACCATGTATTACCTAGCCACACAATCAGCACTATCAACACAGTCACTAACTATCCAGGAAATCTGCAGTTAAATCATCTTTCACACCCATGTCTCCATTATGTACCTTGCCATCCACCATACCAAATCATAATAACAATATCCATAATACCAAAATCATGGGATCATAGATGCCTCAGCTCCACAAAAAGCTCCTTTTCATTTCCAACACCCTTTTCCATACTGCACATTATTAATTTTGTTAAAATTTGGACTCTTGCCCTTAACTCTGCCCTCATGATCTGACCCAAAATGGCATTTTTACTTTAAAGGTGTTATTCAACCTGTGTGGGTAGCTTGTCCATCCACTGAATTTTATCATTCACCCAACAGGGAAAATGCATCCCTATAAAACCTACAAGGTCCTTCACTCTGGGATTCCCACTGGCAAAAATTAACACATCTCTGGGAAGGAGGTTGCAGTAAGAAAATGGGCTCTGGTATATGTGCAAAGACCTAAAGAAAGCATCTGAACTTGGCAATGTATGTGGAAAGTGGGGAAAACAGGCTGGAGAGGAGGACTGGAAAATTAAACTTTGCAGTACGTATGGTCTTAAGAGGGAAGCTAGGGCACTGAAAGCAGAATGGGGCTTCCTTTGGATAATAAAAGCAGGCTGTGCCTCCATGACAGGAAATAAAAGCCATGGCAATGAAGCATAACTTTGGGCTATATTGTCACAGCCTTGTATGGCTGTGTGGGAAAGTGAAGACTTCCTTACTCCCTCATATGACCATACCCAGAGTGAATGTGGCCATTGGATGAGACTAGGAACTATCAACCAGACACTCCCCACTATGAGCAAAGAGATGTGTTGGGAGTGACAGTGAGAAGGAGATGGGAAGAGCTATGCTTCTTCCCCTCTTTCACACTGTGGGGATACACAATGTGTTTCAGGAAAGGCATCTTGAAATATTCTGTTTTACTGCCAGAAATATTCATACTAAGCTACATATGCAACTAGTTACAACAGAATTTTGTACTGAAATGCACAGATGGTTTTTGCCAGAAGTGCTGGAGCACTCATCCAATCATGAAACAGAAAACAGTATCATGTGACTTATCAGTTATAACAACCAACACTACCTGAAAATGTCACATAAAACTATCTATTCTCCATCCATGATATTAAAACGGTCCTACAAAAACTTACATAGACTGCTTCCCTCTTCGGCTTCTATCTCTTTTCCAGGGAGATGTTCAGAAAGAAGTCTGTTTAAAGCCATATCAATAACTCAGGTTCAAACTCAGCTTCTTTTTTGGAGCAACCTTTATCTTACCAATTCACACAAAAGAACCAAGGGGCAGATATTCAGCTGATGCAAATGGCCAGAGACCAGTTAATCTCAATGAACTGTTGGTTCAGAGATACTTGGATGATTTACATCAGTTGAAGATCAGCCCCACTGAACACTGGCTGAGGGATTCACCTCAGCCAGACCCTGTCTATATCACTTGCCAAACAGTCTCAGACTATTGAATTCAGTGCAATGTCTGCATCACTTCATTTGAAATAAATCTCAATAAAAATATAAATTTGAAATCTAACTACTAAATACAATACTCCACTGTAACATATATGCAATAAAATCATACTTGAGGTTATATGCAAATTTAAGTATACAATGTAGTAGTTTCATATGAAGATGGCTTTAGAAACAACATTATATTGTCCCCAAGTGAATACCAACAGTCTATTAGTCCTACTCAATGCAGTGTTTGCTACTAATGTACTACCGCTTTGATACAGAGGAATGAATCTGAAAAACATTATAATTAATTAAAAGGACACTGATGAGACTGATGGGCCCAAATGCAAAGTAGCCTGCAAATAATGAGTGGGAGGAGTTACATCCTTCTGATCCATATGTTGTAGCTGCCCAGCTGAGAGGATGCAATATGATTAAAATGGCACTTCAAGTCCACTAAGCTTCTCAGCCAAAGCAAACAAACCAGGGGATTGTTTGTGTTGATCATAGGTACATTATCCCAGTGTTTGCATTCCAACTATCCTGATCCATTCTTTCTCAGAGCAGCATTTTGTTTTTTCAGTTCCAGCCCTGCTCGCTATAAATAAAATGGGCTTATGAGGATGAAGGATGGTAGTGTAATATGCTAAATACATTCTCTCATAAATGAGTCCAAAACAAAATGGCTAATGGATCTCTTCTCTGGCTCTTTTAGCTCAGGGGAGATACCAGTTGCATTACACTGTAGCTATTGGAAAAGGATCAAAGTAAATAAAAGCTCAGCAGTAACCATAGTCCAGACTCCATATAAACAACAAAAAACATGGGGCCAAGTGATCATTAAATAACATTAAGTGCTTAACATGAAAGACATGAAACACAGTTAATTCACCTTTAATATTCTATCAGTTTTCAGACTGTATATGAAAGTTCATGGAAGCCAGCTATAAGATTCCAGGTTGGTTCAGGCATACAAAGAAAGCAAAAATGTCCTAAGGTAAAGAAAAAAAATAATTCTTCCTGATGGCTGTTGAATGGTCCAGTGGTGCTGACAGTCCATGATAAGCCAGGGCAAATGTAAAGAGGCCTTTTCAGTATACTTCTGCCTTTCTCAAAAAGATGGATCACAAATGAAACACAAGGAAATGCTATTTCAATATGCATCCAAAGCATCCTGACTTCAGGATCCTCAGCTGATCCAAAGCATCCTGAAGTCAGTGGGAGCCTTTCCATTGCTTTGAATGGACTTCGGAGTTGGACCTTTGAAAAGAGCTCCCTGTCCAGTACATTTCCTGTTTTATTATTAACATAGTAGACAATGCCCAATACAGCAAGAGCTGCACTTTATTAGGAAACATACATTGCTTTGCACTTTTCACTTACCAGATGGATACATTGGGTGGTGATTGTGGTTACACATTTCTATGTAAACACTATATCCTCACACGCTGGCACTAGTATTTGATGGTATTGCACCTCTTGTCACTAGAGGTACAAAGGTATCTGCAATCAGGGATAACATTAACTGCTTCTATGCACAGATGTTATTTGGAGATGTATAATATGCTTTGTCCAAATTTATTCAGTTCAGCAGTCATACACACTACTTTCAGGTGTTTGTTTAAACAGATTCCTATGTTGATACACAATTGACCAAATTCACAGACTTCAGTAGCATTGAGATTATATAAGCATAGCTGATATCAGACTTTAGCTCATGATATATAATGTATATGTTCATACTAAGTATTTGCATTTTTGTATATTGCCACATATATTTCCCCACCAGATGCCTGCCAGATTTCAACCCTGTGTTCCAAAGCATGGTTATGCTACAGTTTCTCAATGAAATAGTACCAGAATTTGTCTTGATAGTGATGCAGTTTTCCCTGCTCTCTTTTCTCAAAAGTGGCTGAGCCACTTCTGCTGATAATTTCCAAAGAAAGTCAACCTGAAAGAGACCTGCAGCATGGAAAATGTAAATGGATATGTGGAAAGATGGATCATACATCATCGCATAATATAGCATAACCAAGGGCTTAACCAGTTTTGTACAAACCGCGTATTCCTTAGATTTCATTGAGATCAAGTCAGTTGATACAGTAGTTTTGAAAATAAGAAAGGTTTCTCATTCAAACAAAGTAGGATTTTTAATTAGATTTTATGCTTATCTATAGTTTAGCTGGGAAAATAGTTGGTAATGAAAAATTCATTCTATTAGTCATTTTTTCTGCTTTCAAATTATCTGCTAGGAGGCTTGGATTTTGATTGATTTTTTTTATTTGTAACGGTGTTGTGAACTCTATGTAAACATGTTCCATCCTATGGGTAGTTTGCAAACTATTTCAACTCCATGATGTGCTTCTTATGAAAGCCTCTAAGCAAACATAGACTTCCTTGACTATTCACTTTCTATGAACATTTTCTCAGAACTGAAAAATAAAAACCCTCATATGAATAGTTGTAGAATAAACAAAGAATAAATATTGTCACATGAACTTGCAGCTTTCATTCAAACCAATATTCACAATATTTATTTTGCAGTATGTAGTAAGCATTGGTTGTTATACAGATAAAGTATGGAACAGTCTTTGCTGATTTAGGCCCCAGACCTGAGATGAGTTCCTTGTGGGGAACTGGTCCTACCTGGGTATCTGGATCCATCTGAAAAATTGTATTTGAAGATCAGGGCCTTTGTCTTCTGTTCACTGAAAATCAGCTGGAGAAGTGTGAAACACACTAAACCTAGGATTAACTATGAAAATATTTTTTTAAAAGACAGTAATTTTTAAGGAACTCCAGACTATTTTAAATGTGAAAGTTAAGAGATAGAAAGCTCATTCATAAACATCTGTTTAGTAAATCTGATCAGAATTTTTTTTCCTCCAAGAAATTTTAATGGATATGCATAACTAGTTTTATCAGAGATATTCTTTTAATTGCTTGTGATAGTCCCAAATGTTTCACTTCTTCTTACTACATTCTATATTGCTGTTTGTAGTACTCAGAAGTATGAGTTAGGAATTTCATAATGCTAGGATTATACACGGACTTCTCACTTTGTTTGATTTGAATACATAGTACAATTCCTGCTTCCAAATCAACAAGAATTGAAAAATATAGTCTGATGTATCTCTTGAAATAATTTGTAAACATCAGTCAGAAGACTGTCAATCTAAGATGACGTCTTCCTTTTTTAGATTATCCATCATTATAATAGAAGTCAGTAATCTCTCTGTCTAGATTCTGATTATTACAGCATCTGAGCCCCTAGTAAATAAGAGGTCATCAGTGGCTTAGTCAATCATCAAACTTTTAATGTGTACTTTATACATATAAATAATCCAGAGAATTTGTCAGGCATTGTAGGACACACCAGAAAACAGGAATGTCTCAAAGAATCCAGCCTTCTGGAGTAACAGTCATATAACTTCTTCATGTGTCATTCGGTACAGGCATTCTACTGTAACATTCAGTCTATGCCAATTCATAATTATTGTTTGATATGTATTTAACAGGATACAGCATTTCGGCTTTTTGCCAGTCTTTATAGTGTGTGTGCACATCTACACACAGAAAAACCAAAAACAGTTTGAACACTGATATAATCATAAAGAATGAGATCTTATCTGGGTATATCTCACTGATAAGAACCTACTTTTGACTTACAAATGGCTCAGCATTGCTGGTAACACAAAAGCCAGAAATACAGCAGTCTTTCTGCACAATGGGGATGCCATGCTTGTAGCTAATAACATTTAATGCTTAGACAAGCAGACTGCAGTGCAAAGACTATCTCTCTCCCCCTCTTTTTTTTTGTTTCCCCTCCCCCCAAGCTCTCCTGCCATTCGCAGACACCATTTGCCTAGGACTGAAGGTGTCTGTGAGCTCTGAAAATTGGATCACAGGGATAGCTCTTTGCTGGCCCTGGTCACGCTGACGGCAAGACTCGATCGATCAATACTCTGTGTGACACTTTCAGAATTCATTGGAAATGATGCCCTTTTCGAATGACACCTACATTTTATCCAGGGCAGCTCCAACAGAAAAGTACGAAGTGTGTTTTTGCCAGATATGTTTTGTTACTAGTAAACTTCACTTCATTTGTGAGGATCTCTGTGTTTGGGATTCCCTCCCCCTCCCCCTGTTCTGAATAGGAGAGAGATTTAATCTTAAAAGGTAGCTTTGTAGTCTGACATTTAGCGTCTGAACCATCGCGAAACCTGATGTTTGTTATGGTATTATGGCCTCTTCATGTAAAATAGTGAGAGCTTCTGGGGGACTTAAAAAGTGGCCTTCGGATCATAATGCTCAGATAAAACTGATTCATAATTTTATCCAACATATTCTGATCCATAAGTAAAACTACTGCTGTACTGTGAATGCCCATAAATGTCCAATGCCATTATTTCAGTGCCAAATTTTCAAAACTGTACTTGTGGGTATGGCTGCAAATAACCATGTATATAAATTACACAGGCAATTTCTCTTGAATATATTTGGTTTTAAAAAACAGTAGGTCTCTGCATTTCAAATGACAAAGTGATGTGCTTGTTTTGTGGGAGTTCTTTGGACAGCCATATGCAAACCCCAGGTTTAATTGTCAGGTCTAGTCCCTTGCTCCCTGTGTTGACAGGGGCTTTAAGTGCAGCAGAGGAAATGCTCTCAGTTCCTGTGGGTGGGACTGCTGAGGTCACTCAACAGCGACTCTTCTGGGCCATTAATTAATAATATTGACAGGCTGCAAAGAAAAAATGGAGCCCACAACCGAGGTTTCAGAGGTAAAGTACACAGAGCAAGACAACTGAGAGCATCATTAGGAATCTGCTCTGAAGGGAGAAGGAGAAGCAGAGAACCAGGTAAACTCTTGATTGAATTTCAATAATAACCAGGAAAATTTAAGACCCATTTTACTTCACTGAACTTCAAAATGAAATGGCCTGTTGGTGTTTGAAGTGTATTGTGGTGGCATGCATCTCTTAGGGAGGACTCCCACTTCCTAAAATGTGGACGTTATCCGGATCAGTTTTATTTCTGCTCTTACATTGCTAACAGCGAGCACTGAACTTTGGATCTGGAATCACACTCATCTGTGATTTATTGGGATAATGCGGGGAAGGGCTCAGAACCAGCATTGCAGTTCAAATCCTTTTGGTTCACTGTGACAATGGTTGCAAAAGCAAGTCCATTCTCCACAGCAGTCCTTCTAAAACGGTCATTCAATACTACTGGCAGGCGTCACAGGGCACTAAGGTGCCTACTCCTTTAAGGGCAGAAACTGCCTAGAGAGAGTCAGGAACCCCACAGGTGCAGGTTACCATGGCAGCAGGAATGAGGGAATTAGCCCACACCTGCAGGCGGTCAGCTGACAGGAAAAGGCAAGGCCTGGGGCACATATAAACCCCAGGGCTGGGACTAGGGCAGTTCTCTGTTGGCAGCCAAGGGGGAAGGAGCTCTCTCAGAGGAAGCTAAGTGGAGATGTTTGACTGCCTGTTCAACTTCTGGTAGGATTAAGGGACTCCAGGAGCTCACCCGATACCCCGGCCAACAAGGCATGTAGTGCTGGGAACAAGGGTGACTCTTTTAAAGGGACAGAGCATTCCCTGAACTGCTTCTATTATGTTATAGCCCAGGGGCTCATGTTTTGGTTACTACTGATAAGTGGATTGGGCTGAGGCTATTGGGGAAGGAGGAGGCCTCATTGGGGGCCCACTACAGTGTGGAGACCCCAGCACCAGTGTGGGCGCCATGACACAGGGTGAGCGGACCCCAGTGCCAGTGGGGCACACAAAGTGGGGAGAGCAGACCCCAGTGCCAGAGGGCATAGTTACTGAGGCTGGACTAAGCTGAGGCCTCAACAAGGAGACAACTTTGGTATAACATTTGCAAGGCTTGGGGCATGGTAAAGGGATGGTTTTGGAACCACACATCTAGCCCATAAGGTTTGTGAGTATTGTAATACATCTCCCAAGTGTGGGACCCAAGAAAGGGGTCCAGCAACCTACAGGGTTTCAGGGAGACTGTCAGTACTGTGACCGAGCAGCAACTTGAGGGCAGCCTCCAAATCCATCATTTATGACAGCAAGACGTGGCAGAACAGATTAGTAGGCACCCATAGGGCGGAGTTTGCATGGTCATAGTATCCTAGAGACATCATGACAGTTGGGTAAGATTTACCCCAACAGGTAGAAGTTTTTCAACTGTGATTGGTTAGAGATAGTTGTACCATCTGGGCAGCATTTATTCACTGCTATGCAAAAGAACAGTGCAGAATTTAAGGACCAAAAGCCTGGATGGATGATTATATACCCCAGTTTTGTATATTCATGAGAAATTAATCTGAACCTTGGGGCGCCAGAATGGAGGCAGGGAGGCTCAAGTTGCTGGCTATGCACAAAGAAGACCTGCAGCAGGGCACTACATAGAGGTGTTATTGCCAAGAGCCAGATGACCATTTCCCTGCAACCACTGCAGTCTCATATGGCAATTGGGGTCCCAAGCCCTCAATCTGGCAGCAGCTACAGGGCCAGTGAACTGTTAACCTGGTTTTTGGAAGTGATGCCTCCTCTTGCAGACTGTCCCACTGCTTCTCCATTCCATGTGCCCAGAAGCTTCAGCCCCCATTTATCCATTTTGCCACCCCCTTTACTGAGCACCTGGGGCTTGCATGCCACACACGGTGGCTGCATACTGCAGGTTGGCCACTCCTGTTTTATTGCTTTGCATCTCTATGAAAAAGAATAATAAAAACATTTCCTGTGAATGTTTTAAAGAGGTGTGGGAAAACACTGCTGTGCATTACTCATGCATGGAGTCATTGGCATGGGAGTTTCAGGGCTGAGAGCTTCCACATCCCTTATTGGCTGCAGCAGGTGTCTCTACCCTGTAACAGCCTCAGTTTCATAGAAATTAGGGCTGGAAGGGACCTTGGAAGATCATCAAGCCCTTCCCCACTGCCCCAGGGGCAGGACGTTAGCTAGGGTCAAAGGATCCCAGCAAGATAGGTATCCATATGTTTCTTAAAAGAGTCCAAAGTAGGTGCTTGCACCACTTCTGGAGGAAGTCTATTCCAGGCCTTGGGGGCTCGGACAGTAAAAAAGTTTTTCCTTATGTCCAGCTTGAAACAGTTTTGGAGGAGTTTGTGACCGTTTGACCTTGACCTTGGGGTGCTCTGGTAAACAGGTGTTCCCCCAGATCCTGATGTACACCCCTTATATACTTATAGGCAGCCACCAGGTCCCCTGAGCCTGTGCTTTTCCAGGCTGAAGAGTCCCATGGAAAAGTGCAGGCTCACAAGTTAAGTCACCTTGGGAGTCTGCATCTGAAGATATTTTCAGCAACAGGTGTGCCACATGTCCAGTGACAGCTTCATAGCTCACACTTTCTATGGGGCAGAATAAGATGCTGCCCTCCTGATGGGGTCCTGCCTTCAGCACCATATGCTCTGTACCAGCTAGTTCCTTCATGCCCAAGGATGGAGCAGCAATCTGGCATGTGTAGGGTCTCCTGAGGTGGCACTTGCAGAGCCAATCACATTGACAGAGTGACTTTCACCTTTGGGCAACTATATGCCAGAGGCTGCCTATGAGGTGTCTCCTGAGTCCCCTGGAGCACCCTTCTCCCCACTTCAGTGGGAACTCTGTTGGGTTGCCCCCAGTGGCACACTCAAGATCTGGGTGATTTTGTGGGACAGGGAGACAAGGTTTTCCCAAGGACTGACTCTGGGGCAGGGACATCCTATGGGATTCTAGTGTCATGATGGGGTACAGCAGAGCTGGGGACTCCTTGTGGGGCTGTAATATTAGAACGCTGGGTCTGGGCATAACTGGGGGTGCCTGGAACGGATGGATCAGTGTGGCATGACACCAGGGTATGCTGGGCTAGATTAGGGCTGCCGTCCTACATTTCTGGCGGCACCTGGCACAGAAGGTTTGGTGAGGGGCAAGAATAGGGGTTGGTTCCTAGACTCCTCAGACATAAAGCTTGCTGTGGGCATGCAGGTCCTGGTCTGGGTTGGCCAGGCTGAACTGGGCCTAGGCAGAGGTGTAACTATAAGTTTTGTGCCCTGAACAAACTCCCCCTGTGCCCTGTGGTATGTGTATGAGGAAGGGGTGCCAAGCACTAGAGAATGGGGAGAGAGAATGGGGGTCTTACCTGTCCCATGGATGGGAAGACCCAAGTGCTGTTGCTTCAATCCTGCACCCAGCTATTCCAGCTGGGCAGCCTGGGCTCTTCCACTCCCCTCTCCCCCTACCTGGGTAGTGGGGCTCTTCCCCAAGCTCACTGGATCAGCTGCATGGGACCTGCCCACCTTCTTCAGCTGAGTCGAGCAACCAGCAAAGCTTCTGAGCAGGTGAGTGAGACATGGCAGGAGGGATGGGATCCTCCACGTGGCTTCCACTGACCTCCCAGCCTGGGTGCACCCCTCGAACTCCAAGCTCTGCCCCATCCCCTTCTCCCCTCTTCACTCCCAGCCGCACCCCTCGAACTCCAAGCTCTGCCCCATCCCCTTCTCCCCTCTTCACTCCCAGCCCTGCCCCCAGCTCTTGCATGCCACTCATAGCAGCTGTGCATGCCACTTGTGGCATGGGTGCCATGGGTTGGCCACCCCTGGACTAAATGATTTCCTGTGTTTCCTTCCAACCTGACTATTCTAGGAGTCTGATTGCTAGGTGACAGTGAGCAAGTTTTTTTGTCTTTTACAAATGGCTACCCTGGATGCAGGAAGATGACACCTGTATCAGTAAAACTCACAAAAGTAAAGTTTTACTGATTTTTTTGTTAGAGGTCCTTCCACAGTGGATTCATCAAAGTTACCCTGATTTAAAGGTTTCATTTCACTTTCCTCTGAAGGGGTCTAATCCTGCAACTGTGACAACTGCTATCATGATTGTAATTAGGTCCTGAATTCAGGGTCACTAACCAGAGACCCGAGCTGCACAGCCTGAATGAAAGGGCTGATTTGTATGGCTATGGATGTTATACCCTCATGTCATCTGAGATGATGTAACCCACTAGCCAGCATATGTTTTTATTGTCTCGCTCTGCTCAATCCACAGAAGGTATCAGTTATACTAAGCTCAAAAGTGTGACTTTTGAAAGGTCCAGAGACCAGTGCTTTTAGCTCTGGAGACCCCCTAGAGATCCATGGATGCCTAAACGCCTACTGAGCTAATTGTCAGCTAGCACAGAAGTAGCAATCCCAGAAAGCAAAGAGGCACAGGTGAAAGAAAGGGCTTATGAAAGGGTTAAATGGGTAATGCCTGCAGTTTATATTCAGATTCCTTAGTAAGTTCCAAAGAGAGACTAGAAAATAGAATCCAAATACCAGATGTGCCTTGAAAACTTGGATTCTCCTTTTTTCTAATGGTGTTTCCCTTGAAATGAATGGAAATGTAGGAGTTTTATCTTGGGCTAATATGCTGGCAAAAAGCTGTTTGGTGCATGGGTTTGGTTGGGGGGGGGAATTCTTCCCCTACTGCTTTCCTACTGACTCTGAGACTCCATTTTGGGTCACATGGAGAAGCTAATTGGCTAAACCCTGTTAGAGGGTAGATCTAAGGGACTATAAAGCTAGTCTCTGGAGCTGAGGTGCTCACTCTAGCATGGGTGGTTATTTTAGGCAGAAGTCAGCTTGAGTTTGCAGTGAATCTAGCTCTGATGAATTAGTGCAGCTCAGAAGCTTATGATGTCCTGGGGGTGTGGTATAGCAAAAAATTGACCTAAGGAGGCTGGTATAGCTGGGGAAGCATAGTTATCTCTGTAGCTTTCTCTGGCTTTAGCTCAGGATAGAGATTCCAGTTTAGGTTAGAAACAGCCTGAAACTCAGCTATGTAAAACTGCAAAACCTATTTAAACGCTTTATTTCAAGACTGTCTTGTTGCATATTTGCTTTGGCTCTCAAATTCACAATCCCATGATCTAATGGGCCCTGAAGTTTTCTACTATACCATGCTTCTTACATTGGTGACATATGTTAGCCACTGATCATCTTGTTGAGTATTTGAGGCATATTTACCCAAACAGCCCTTGCACCACTCATAAATGCATGGTTTCAAAGAAAACCATGAGTTGTTTTTCTGAAAGGCAGCAATATATTTTCCATAACAGCATTTAGCAGTCACACTTTGTCTCGTGGATTAGAAATCAAGAAGCAAGTGAGAAACAGAATACACCACTTGCTTTTTTCTCTTGAGCACATAGCCCTTCCAGTCACCATCTGGAGGCCTTAATATATGAGAGATTGCAACCTCACAATGAAACCATTGCCTACTGCCTATACAGGGAAATTTTGGCAGCTCATGCTAGCTTTCAATAGGAGAGCACAGCATCTGATGGAAGAACTTGGCCCAGGTTAAATTGCTCCTTGATGTTAAAGATTTAGCTGTGATGTGAAAGCTCACTTGTTCTAAATGAGCATCATTTCCTGCTTTTGCTCTTTATCTGCTAATTTAGAAATCTGTTGCCAGTGTGGCATTCTACTTCCAACAGAAACAAAAGTAAATACTTTGCTAAGTTTAAAAGTGGAGAATTAAGAGACCGCTTTACAGGGTCTTGAGACAGAATTACATGCTCAATACTGAGTCCTAACACGCAGCCTGAGTAACATCCCACTTCAAGCACCAAATGAGAAATGTTGTGGGCAGCTGAGCATAGAATCTTCACAAAGTTATCTAGCAAAGGCCTTCTAATAATCATGAAAAGATGGTCAGTGATGCTCAGCTCATTCTTTCCCTACCATCACCTGGTGCAATGCTAATATTGCTGCAGTGGATGGTTCTTCTTCTAATCAAACTTCTAGATCTATTGAGTATATGTCTGTCAAGCTGCTCGAAGTCAACTCCTCTTACACTCAGTAATTTTGTGTGTGACATTCCATGAGTTTCTTCATCTGTCTAGTTTTGTTTCTTTATTTATGAAGGGAGGACTTTTTAATTAAGCTGATCAGGGGCTTTTTGAATTCTGGACCTCTACTACTACCACCACCACCATAGGGAAAATTGCTCTCATGGTTCTCCTGTTCTGTAGTGGGTCCTTTAGACTGTCATTGTATGACTAATTGGATTGCCACAGTGTCATGATACAGACCCTGCAGGAATTGCCCCTTCAGTGCCTGTAATATCTATCCCATGTAATAGACACACACTGCATTTTTGACTTTGTAGTTAGAGACAATATAAGCAACTAAATATTGTAACAAATATTATATGAAAGCTAAAAAGTTAACTAAAAAGTGATTCTGAGGGAGCACAATAATGGAGGGGGGAGTATAAGAACCCTTTCAAAGCAAGGTGGCCCTAATATATGACCATTTGAGAGAAGTGTTTACTTCCCTCCCACCTCCCCAACACCTCCAGCCCCTGGACATTGCCAGGGTATTTTTTTAAATTCTGAAGTGAGAGCCTTGCAGGGCATGTGTGAATTGGCACATCCCACCACTCCCCTTCCTTGGATTGTGTTACCAGGAGCCCCAGCACTGCAGATGACTTTTAGCACTGCAATGTCCCCTTCAGACTGCACTTCTGTCAGCAGGGTTCCAACAATGTATCTGTCCATGTATGTCTCATATTTAAATGAGTATCTTGTAGTTTATTTCATACAGTCAGCTCAGATGTTAAGCAAACAGGAAAAAATCTGAAAGGCGTATGAGATTATGACTAAAAATTGCTAGAAAATAAAGTGATTGAGCAGAGCCAATTTTTTTGAAGCAGGAGCAATGATGACCTAATAACCCTCATCAACAATAAATATCTTGGCCTGAAACTCTCAACACTAAAGTGCATTACAGAGTCGCTATTACAATGTCATTCCTCTCCTCCCACAATGGACCTGAAGTCCAGCACCCAGATCTTGAAAGGCATTGTGTGTTTGAAACTACTATTGACCTCCACTTCAGCAGGACAGTTTACAGTTAACTTTAATGGAAATAAAAAAGGGCCCTGGTTTAACATCAAGAGTGTTACAAAAAAAAAAAAACCCTTTCATGAAATAACTATTCTATATATTCACATGCTTGTAAACGTTTAGGATCTCAACTTAGGTGTGCTGGGAGCTTGGAGAGATCTAAACTGATAAATGATCTTAGAGAGAGGTGCTGCGAATCACAAAGTGGTTTGTTCAAAAAACTTGACCAAAATGTTCATAATTGAATAGGTTCTTAGCCATGAAGTGCTAGGAAAATTTTTGCTTTCTTAGTTCTGCTGAGGTTTAATGAGTTAAGATCCTGAGCTGATTCAGCTCTTAAGCAGTCTGATCATTAGTGTTGTATCATCTGTCACCTTTGGGTGATAATTAGAAAAAGAAAGTCAATAACAATAGTACATAACACTACTTTACCAAGATTTAAACGAGTTGTAATATTGTTGAACATCTATTGATGAGTCCAAATGTGCCACAGGCTATTGAGCACAAAGAGTGCTTTGATGTGATGTTTTCCATTATTAATTTGATGTGGTGGAGTTTGTAGAAGTAAGAACATTTGTTTTCATTTTATTACATGGGAGACTGAAATGCTTTACATATTCATCTTCTATAGTTTCCTTCCTGCAATTGTTTTCCTCCTCCAAATCCTTTGAGAAATATGCTCAGAAGAACATTTTTAGGCAAATTAATCAAATTTGTTCTGATGTCATATTACAAAGATATTAATTTGCTAGATCACCAAGGTATTCTTTTTCATTTCTCTGGTTCCACAACAGACTTTATATTTTTGATTTTATGTCTAGCTAGCACTAAAAAACAAACAAAAAAACCTGTAACCAATTTGGACTGTTTTAGGGACCAGAAAAGATTGCAATTTCTAAATTGCAATTTCAGAAAAGGTTGCAATTTCTGTAGTCTAAGTGATGTAAATATTGGTTTCACTTTATTTTCTTGACACACTCCACTTAACTAGATAGTGTACCTTAAAGGTGTGGAGTTAGTTACATGGGTAAAACTGGAGTAATGCAGTAGTAACTCACAACAGTTATTTCTTAAAACTACTTCCTCTTCTGTTTGTTGGGTCCATTCTTCTGTAATTTAAACCTCTCAATGGTAAAGAGTTCAATTATGGTAATCTCTGAAAAGGAAGTATTCCAGATTGTCTCTTTTATTGCATTGTCAAATTAGTCCCTTAATCAAAAATGTTTCCCCTCATCCAGTCTCTCCTTTTCATATCCTCTGCAACCACAATATTTTAAATATTTTTAGACTAAACATTGCAGAATGCAATTTTGCTAGGCTGATATTGGTAGTAATTTAAACAAAAAAAAGGTGTACCTGCAAAAAAGCACCAAAAAATATGGAGGCTATGAGAACTGGCTTTGTTTATAGAATATCATCAGACAAATGTAGGTAAGAACAGTCGTCTTCCTTTCATGTGTGTTGAAATGTGCATAGGTCCTGTGCATAACAGGGTTAAATATCTAATCTAAGAGCCTTTTTTTTTTCTTTTCTGATTAGGTCAGATGAAGATATCTTACTCTGTCTCATTCCTGTTTGCAAAGAATAATGTAAGTCCTATTTGGGACCCTGTAAAGCACTGTGGTCTTGGCTAAATCCCACAGATGTTCACTGTGATGGAATCAATAGCTGAAATATGGAATTCATCTCACAGATGAATGACATCTAATGGCCCAACAATAGATTTAAATTCTAAAACATGAAACTAAACTGAAAAAGGTACAATCTTAAAACCAAGTCTACAACCAGCATGACTATACCTCTGTCCCAAGGATATTCAGGTAGTGAAGCAGTCATAGCTAAGCAATTAAACAACAACACTTGATGTCTCTGGCTAGCATTAATAAAATATTTAAAAACAGGAATTGTTCATATAAAATATTGAGGCACTTCATGATAGCATGCCCCATATGAGGTATAAGTACTTTACACAGATCAATTACTTCCTTATGAAAACTAGAGATGGGCCCAAGATGCAAATTCAATTCCCAGCTTAGCTCTAGGATTTGAATACCCCCCAATATTTGGAGGGTAACAAGAATATAGGGCTACACCTTTAGATTCATCACTAATTTAGAGAAGATTTTTTTTATCTTTATGGACATTTGAGGGAGATGAAAGAAAGATGGAGTTAATAATTGCTCAGCTCTTTCCAGTAGCCAAATGTCCAGATTTAGAGAATGTAGATCAATGAAAAGCAGGAACTTGCATCAGTAAAATTATAAGCTACAGTCTGAAGCTTTGGTTATCTACAAATCTCTGTGACAATCAGCCTGTTCTCCTCTTAGGCCTTTACACACAGAAACAAGACAGCACAATTGCTTCCCAGAATTCAGATCCAGTAAGTTAAATTTATTATACATCACACTAAGATGTTTCCCAGACAAGGTAGCCACTACTAATGTGCCTGCAAAGTCCACTTTTTATGAGGGGGGGTAGGAGTGGTCAGGCTCCTTTCTTTGTGAACTGAATCCACATAATCCTCAGAGGAGGTCAAATGTATTCTGCAGTCTAGATCCTGCGTCAAGTTCCCTCCTACCTCTAATACAGTCCTTAGACAACAGTAAATTTGGACCTCTGATTCCAGAAGTGGGAACATTTGACATATGCAGCTCTATCTTGGATTAAATTTAACTCATCCAGCTAACAAAAGATTTGAAAGATGAACAATGAACCCAGAGTCTCTGTCTAGAACAGTGAGGGCCAACTTTTCAGCATGTGTACCACAAATTATTCCCACACCCTCCCTAAAGGTATATTACCCTTTCCTCTGCTCAATCTGCTGCTCTGCTTTCTACTCCCTATTCTGTGCTCCCTGTCCAATCTGCTGCTCTACTTTCTGCTTCCCGCCCTTACCTCCCCCCGCCAACACCCAATATCCTGCTCTGCTTTCCACTTTCTGCCCTATCTTCCGTGGTGCTTCCTGTTCCCTTCCTGATCTACCACCTCCAACCACATGGAGAAGCCATACTTGGGCCACTGGTTGGCTACCCCAGTCTAGAAATATATTCCCACAAAATCCTTGTTTCCCATCTCAAATAAAATGAAAATATGCTGCATAGTAAGACTGTAGGAAAAACTATTGGAAGGTATCCAGTAAGCAATAGCAAATTAACTGAAGTCAGTATAAGACAGTTGCCTACAAACCTGTAGAAAGATCTTCAGTCTTGTGTATCACAATTTTTTTATTACTGTGTTTCTATTGTCTTCATAAAATAGATGAGCCCTCTTATGCACTAAGATAGAAGAATAATTTATTTTGGAATTAAACAAAGCTTAAATGGAAAAGAAATCACCATTACTTAAATGTACCAACTGTGAGGTCCTGAATTCCTTCTGATTTATCATTTTTACCAGCCAAATGCTAATCGCTGAACAATCAGCTGGAAACATGGCCCAGCTCCTACTAAAGTACAGATTCCAACTGGTGCTGAGCAGAGCAAAGAGGTATCATCTCCATTACTGCGGGCTATAAAACCCCTGGTCCCAACTTCTCCCTAGAGTAGTGATTTAAAAAATACAGGGTCAGATTCACCTGCCAACACTTTCTTACTCAAGGTGGGGGGGAAGGGGGAAGGAGTGCATTGCATTGTTGAGTTTCTTTTATTCTGTTTCCATTTGCCATACTCCTCATCTGCAGTGTGCAGGAATAAGCCTAAACTGAAAAATACCATGTCCAGTCACAGGTACGGGGAAACTTGGGTAGGTAGAATGCAGTGCCTCAAACTGGAATTATGCAAGGTACTATGACTGCTCTTGTAAAATAGTTAATTAATCTTTAAGCCCAATAGGTCAAAACATCTCATCCTAACACAAAATTGGGGTATCAGATAGGTATTGCCTTACAGAAAAGAGTGCCTTCTAGTGATTTGGCTAGTTTAGTGTTCTCTATCACCTTGGGCCTCCCTAGATGGCCTAGCATCTAAATATTTGATTAGCTCCTAACTTGCAGGAGGCAAAGCAGCAGGGCCATTATCTATTTAATCCCTGAATTTTCTGTAGTACTCTTTGGTATCTTAGTGCTTTCCAGGTAAATGAGAACTTATCTTATTGAGCAGATATGTAAGTAAGGTTTTTTACCTAAATTTTCATTCTTGCTAGTCCCACAAAATCGACAGAGGATTCTCTTCTGGCTCATAACTTCCTCTGCAGAATTGTTATCAAAGAGCCAGATTAACATCTTGCATGCAAGAACATTATAGGTAAGGCATTTTCATGAGGGAGTACCAATCAGGTTATGCCCTCACAGGCAGAATGCCGGGGAATTCAACACAAACTCATCACAGGGCTTTGGTGATCCCTGGAGACCCAGGCCCTCTTTTCCTAGGCTTTTGCATCAGCTGTGGGGCTCCACCTCCCCCGGCAGCATGGCTCCGCTGGAGCCTTCACATATATTCTGTTACTGATTTGGGATCTTGAATCATTAATTAGATCATTGATTAGTTAATGCTTGTACAGTGCTCTATAGTTTCAGAGTGTTGCATAAGAGCCAGGCATCATTATCATTAGTAATAATAAACATTTATTTATTGATTTTACAAAAGCCATTCAATTCCTCTTTAAAACGTTCCTATTCCTCTTTTTTTCTTTTTTTTTTTTCTTTTCATGGGAAAAGTTTGTCACATGTGAATTAAACAGTGACTCTGAGAGACTATTGATGAAGACTGATTTAGAATTCCATTCACATGCTCCCACTCATATTTTCTTTCCCTGGAACGTCTGTCTCCTTTAGTGTTCCCTGCAGGCCCCAGTAATTTTAACATTTAAACCAAATTCCAGAGTCCCTTTTCCTAGAAGTCTAGGAAAAGTAGCTCATAAGGAAGTAGGTCAAACTGAGGCAAATCTGAACAAGCCCACTTTATAGTACTTTAGTAACTTGTTACAAGAACAATTAAATTAAATTTTAAATGTGCATGTCTGAGTATATAACATAATGTTTTCCAATAGTAAAACCTATTGTACGATGAATATCATCCTCAGGCTCCCACATACACTGGGAGGCACTGGCCTCCTTTTCCTTTCAGTTTCCCCTGGTTGCAGATTTTGTTATAACCTTATTCTGGGTTCATAGAACTGTTCAAAATTATTTTCTTTTGATTTTCTTTCCTACTTGGTCTTGCTTTTAGTTTGTGAGTATCTTCAAACTCAAAGCCAAGCTCTGGGGTTTCCAACTCACCTACATGGGAACTGCAGAAAAATCTTTCCAAGATCTGAAAACTGTTGAGTTCTGCACACATCTGTTCAATGAAGCTCCTATTGATCCAGTTAGAAATGCTTTGCTTCACATTGGGCCTTTGTGGAGGTAGGAACCAGGGACAAAGTTTGAATCTAGCTCAAAGTTTGTTTTGGAGCTGGGTTTTGACTGAAGCCCATGACTTATTCATCTGTGTCTAAGCAAAATCAGCTGTGGAATACCCACTGTTGTTTTATGGGCAGCTGGTTTTCCTCGTTTGCCAGTGCCAAACAACAGCTTAATTACATGTAAAATGTTTTCCCTAAAATACGCTTTTCCAGGTAAGCAATTATTTTAATTGACAGGGGTGTCTTTCAATCACTGGTAAGATGCTCTGGTATATGGGAGGGCCTCTCTGCTGAGATATGGGAAAGTGTTGTCTGTGATTATATGAAAGGGATAGCTGGTGTGATGTCTACTTCAGTTTGTTTGCAGCAGCAACCATTTGTGAAAGACTTTATAATCAAAAGTAAATGTTAGACCCAGCACAGAGATCCTAACTATACTTGCATCAATAAGTTCCAGTTAATTCTTCTCCCATTTTAGAACCTTTCTTCTTGCTATTAGCAAACTCACAAATCCCTCAGACTCATAAAAACCTCTAAGCAGATGAAAGGAAGTAGATCCATTTTTTTTTTTAAACCAGCTCAGTGACATTTTATTAAGAGCCTCTTAACAGATCCAAAGCTAGGAATATTTTCATCTCTTCAGCTCAAGAATATCTTTTGAAGGCCAGCATGGGTCTGTAAATGGGACATGGATTAATGTAATCTTTTCCACTGCCCCTTCTAGAACCTTTACTTCAGAATGTCTTTATCTGTTAGCCATCAGGCTGCTGTTAGACGTATGCCTTTAGTCCCACTACAAGTTCTAAACGAATTCACTATTTCCCAGAGGATTATGTTTTTCTATTACAATCAACACACTGAAAGGTCTGGAAGAGTAACATTGAGCTTTATGCTCTTGTTTTGGAAAAACAATGCTTTATGATCAAATCTTTAACTGCAGAATGGCATGTAATTTAACAGGAACTTTATATTTACTCTAAAACCTTTACGTTGATAACTGTGGTTTCTATGACTACCAGGTTTGTGGCTTCCTGTTCCTTGCCTGTGTATGGGTGACACGCAGGGCAGGGAACAAGGACACTTTTGATTAGTTCAGCTGCATCAACTGCAGCTGTTGAAATTCAGGAAAGACTGCAACTTTATACAGCAAGAGATGAAGCTGCTATGTAATCTCCATCCCAAAACTGATGGCATCTAGTGGTGACACAATATATAGGCCATTTGAAAATTATAAATATTCTTTAACCTTGGACATTCATGAACATGTTTCTTAAAATACATTTTTCACTGAGCACCTGTTCTTGTGCCTTGGCAGTAGAGAAATAGAAAAAGGGTTTAATTGTTGTGATGCCATGTTTTTCACTTTTTAAGAACATTTACTTTCTGAGCATGTATTTCCTGATTTTATATTTTGTAAAACTAAATAACTACATAAATTATCTTTTTCTGGCTGCAGCTAAATGCTGTCCATGAAGAAGTCTTAAAAAAAGTCCCGTGTCTTTTTGACAGTATGCACAGGTTTATCTGAAAGGACTTTGGTTATTTCAATTAAAATCAGTAAACTGCACCTTGAGACTTAGTCTTTAGGAAACTGGCTTGGAGAAAATGAATTCCTAAGAGTGTGAGGTGCACTTGTCAGTGAAGTTCTGCTTAAAAGGAAAACAAACTGAGTTGATACAGTTGTAAAAAACAGCAGTTCAGTTTAATTGACACAGTAACAACTTGGGCTTAAAATAAACAGGTAGAGGCTAAACACCAAGAAGCAGATAAAGATAAGCAGCAAAGGAAATTTGCTAGTCTCAATTCTGGTTGCTCACATTCAGAAAGAACTTCTAAAGGGATCCTTCAGGTGGGGGGCAGAGGCAACAAAGATTCATTATAATATAAACTTTGGGTCAAATTTGTGCTAGTTTTTAGCACTTAACGCCAATCTCAGAGCCGGGCCCCAGAACAGGCAGCTGCTGGGGAAGGGGACAGTGTATCAGCCCTGGCTCCAATCTGCAGATTGGAGCAGGGGCTGGGAAGCAGGCAGCTGCCCAAGGTAGGGATCGTTCTCCCATCCCCTGCTGTCTGGACTGACCAGGAGCAACCTGCTCCTGGCCAGCTATGTAACAGTGCACTACTGCACATTAGCTTATATATAGTAAATTTACTACCTGTATTTATGGGTAAAAGAAAATCATGCATTAGCCTATTTTAATGCACAGTAGCTACTATGCACGGTTAGATGGTGATGCTTTACTGTGCAATAGATTAGTGTACTGTGCAGTAAAGCATCTTCGTAGACATCTCATGTACTGCATATGTGTTGTACTTACTATACAGGGGCAGTTCTGGATCACAGCTCCTTTGTGCTGTTCCAAGACAGAAGAAAAAACACCACAAAGAGTTTACAGTTTAAGTAAACTATATACAGTAATTTGTCTTGTTTTTATATGCTCTGGTATACCTAACATCCATGTGACAGAAAACATTGCTGTGCCTTGTCCTTCTAGTTCACTGGGGGGGAGGGTTTAAACCTTTGTTTACAATGGGTGTGTCTACGCATTCATTAATGTGCTTTCATTACTCTACATTAAGTTTAGTACTTCTAATGTGAGGTACTAACTAAATGTGCATTAAGATGCCCTAATGCACAGTAGCAAAAGCGCACAACTTTTTAGTGATGCTTAAGGCATGGTAGCCTAATTTTGCTGCATATTAGCATATTAGCACAGTTTTTGCTATGAAATTCTAATGCACAGTGAAATAGACTACTGAGCATTAAAGTGCACATGTAGACACACCCAATGAGTGTAAATAAATATGTACCCAATTATGTTCTCTGTGGAGAGCACTGGAATATTTAGGGATAAAAGAAGCCCATATAGTCTCTCTCTTCATTGTAAAAATACAAAATCAATTACCTTCTCCTTATAGTGAGAAAGGTTTGCAGTCTTTCCCATAATGGGAAAATACACAATCTTAGAAAACATGTTTTTAATTATTAGGATGTTTAAATACAATTTTGCCTATAGTGGGCAGACAAGCAATAATGTTTTAAAATCATTGGTCACAGTTAAATGTAATTTTTTTTTAAACTACTTAACTTCAACTATTAATAAAAGCTTAAGAGAAATGAAGCTGACTCTGTATCCCTTCTCATTCAGATAAGGAGACAAATCTCAGAGTACACGGCTCCTGTGACTAGCCTTAACATTCTTGATATTTCTAAAGTAAAAGAAAATCATGAGCAGACTTTTTTTCTCGGTAAATTATGCAAAAGCAAAAATGTTTCAAGCCCAAGTTTTGTGATCTCATTTCAGATGACTGAGTGCAGTGTAGACTAATACAACAGCCTTGAGAATACATCCATATACATCAAAGTGGGAAACCTCTGGTTTGGTTATATATTTGGAGATTGGCATACAGTGATATACTGATAAAACAGAATTAAAAGAGTTCCTACTGCAGCAAGTGAGAGCTGAATCAGGCTCACGTTGCATAGTGGTTTGTTTGTTATTCTGGCTTTCTAGTCAGCTGAATAACTTACTTTTATCCCATGGTTCCTCCCTGCCATGGACTTATCTTACAAACAAACTGCTGAAGTTGCTTACAAACAAAACTTGCTAAACTAGATCTCTAAACCTAGCACTTAAAAATAATAATTCAAAATGTCCTCCCTTAAGATAATTCTCTCTTAAAAGGCACAACTGGAACATCTGGGGTCATTGCCAGGGTTTGATTTGAGCAAATACTCAACAATGACAACCCATTCTTGTGATGCTTAATTTTCCAATTCATAATTTCAAGGTCTGTGGTGCAGAGGTGCCTAGTTAACCACATGCTTAGGTCCTGCAGGGAGGGGTGCAGCTGGACAGAGACAGCCTGTAAGTTCAGGCTGATTGTATGACCTGTGCAGAAGAGGCTCATGGGACCAGCAGCATTCTGCAAATTAGAGTTGCCCTGGCCTGAAGGTCAACAGCTATCTCCCAGCAGTCACTCTGCTTGTCCCAACCCCCTGCCTTTGGGAAAGTGCCATGCAGTGAATCTTCTATGGCAGTGAAAATATTAGATGAAATCAACCCTCGCTATGTGTTCTACATTTATTTGGAAGGGAGGGATGGAAGGCTTGGAGACAGGACTAATTAATCACAAAATTGTTAATGTTGAATCTTAAGTAAGACTAAAGTATTTTATATTGCAACTCTTGCTGCTTCTATAATTCTGTGCCATGTTTCTCATGAAAAAGCACCTAGTACACATATATGTGTGTGCATGCATGTGCATGTACACGCTCTATAATAAATATTCTTCCAGGAGTGATTTTTTTTTTCCTTCAAATCCTATTTATTAGTCATAGGAAGCATCATTCCTGCTTGTATTTAACGTAAATAGCTAGAGCATCCAAAAATCACTCTAAATTCAGCTTGAGCAATAATGTTTCCCTTGATTTTGATTTATACAGTGTCTAAACATGCCCCTAGCAGTTTTACATTAAAAATAATCAAGCACCACAAACTGTTATTGGTATGAATCAGACATGATTTAGCTGCAGCCTTACCATGAGGCCTGGGTGAGGGATGTTGTACACTGTTACGCTGCCACAAAAGCAGCCTGGAAAGCTCCTGACTTAATTATAATCTGCCTCCTGAGCCCCCTCAGCACCTCAGGAAGGACTGAAGTATATACTATGCCAGGCTGTATCTGGTACAAGCTTGCTGGTTGGCTAAGACTCCCTGTCACTCCCAACCCACCTCCTCTGGAAAGAAGGGGAGATTTTCCTCTCCTCTGCACTACCTATTCATAATAGCCAGCACAGGGACAGGTGACTCTTCTGGTTCCCTGCATAAGCATTCATGGTGAAACACCCTCAGAATCCCAGTATTATACAGAAAACCATTAGTTTCATACAAGAAAGATGGATTTACACATTTAATTACCTGAACTGGTTGTGCATTTCCTGTAGTTACAGCCCTTTTTTGTTGCAGAGCACTGTAGGATATGCAATATATTCATGCAACACAGCTGAGGTGTTGACTAGCCTGGATCTTTAGACAAAGACCTTAACAGGAATATGTGCTATGTTCCACCCTAAGGAGTAGTCATAGGAAGGAACAACGACTGTAACAATTGTCCCCCACGTTGTACAGAAGCCCCAGCTCCCAGTGCTATAAAAAAAAGCCCCAACTTGCCAGGTGCTGCCAGGCAGAGGGGTGATCCCTGCTGCTCCCCACTGCACCATGCTGCATGGGGGACTCTGCATGAGCCCCCTGATGCCCCCCTCACTCCTCCAGCACCCCGCCCCCCACCAAGGCTGCCCCGCCTGCCCCAGCTCCGGCCCTTCAAGGAAAAAAAACCCAAAACACCCTGGGACTCACCAGCTCCTGCAGCAGACTTGGGGCTTCTGGGAGTTGTAGAAGAGCCCCCCGCATGGCAGGGGTCAGTGGGGATCACCCCAACACCCCCCGCCGGCAGGAACTGGTGAGCCTGGGGGTTTTTTCCACAGTTTTTTTTTTTCCTTAAAGAGCTAGAGCTGAGGTGGGCAGAGAAGCCACTGGGGGGCTGGGACAATGGGAGGAGGTGCCGGTGAGCCCATGTAGAGCCCCCCCCACACAGCACGGGGACAGTGGGGGGGCAGTGGGGATCGCCTCCCACCCAGCAGCACCTGGTGAGTTGGGTCCTTTTTTCTCAAAGTGCCGAGAGCTGGGGCAGGCAGGGCAGCCATTGCTGGGCTGGAAGAGCAGGCAGGGGATGGTCTTGCATGTTTCAGAGATTCCGCAGCAGCTGAATCAAATCAGATTCGGCCAAATCAATTGGGGACAGTGATTCGAATCACTGAATCTAACTAATCACTGTCCCCCAAATCGGCCAAATCTGAAGCAAAATACTAACCGCTTGCACAGGCCTACTAAGCACTAAACCTAGACTCAACATGCAGACCAGCTGAGCAAGTGCAAAAAGTAGTCAAGTAAACCAGGAAAACAGCCTAGCCTACTAAAAATCATGTGCACAACTTTTATTGGAAGAACCCAATTCATACAACATACAATGGGTATGTGCTTTCTTCCTAAACTGGAAACTCAGCCTAGCCCACTGTTTCCCCACTTCTGTTCCCAAGCTCTTTTAATTTATTTCTGTGTGAATGCTGCTAGCCAGGTAGTTAAAATTCATCTTACAAAAATGTATGCTCACAGCAAGTGAGATTTACCCTTTGACCTTTAACAGCCATTTCCTCTGAAAAGCACAAATTTCATTTTCGCTTACAGTGAAAAATGTACATAGAGGGAAAATGGGAGTAGGGCTCATCTTTTCATAAAAGAGCCAAACACTCCAATTTCATCCTTTGCGCCAAACTTTTCACACAGTTCATGTTGCATTATGCAGTGTGCCCTCAGGAAAGAGTTCTGGCAGCCAAAGCAAATGCAAACTCTCTTGTTAGTCTTTGCGGTATATGAAAGGCCTGTTCTTGAGCATTTGGGGTCAGTCGCCTTCAGCGGGTTCATTTTTCCTCATTGCAGTTTCATGAATTTGGCCATAAGCAAAAAGAACAGCTTTAAAAAAAAAATAAAAAGACCCTGTTATCCATTAAGCTAAACTAAAACTGCATGTTAGATGGAAAAGTTGGGGAACTGGTATAGTAGGAAAAATTGAACCATCAGTAAAACACTTCAACATTTTGAGCCAGATTGTGAGCTGGTATAAATTTATGTAACTCTGAATTCAGTGGATTTATGATGGTTCAGACTAGCCAAGGGTCTAGTCTATTGTGATTATTTTTGCTTTGTTGTTGTTTTTTGGCCAAGTTTGAGTTAAAAAAAAAAAAAAAAAGGAAAGAAGAGATATTTTTGCTTGAATTTCACAGATTTTTTTTTTTATTTATTTTCCTGATGTCCAGCTAGCATGTGGGTTGTATGCACACACACATACATAATATGTATGAGTTGTACATGAACAATGGATATGAACAATTGTTTCAATCTCATGGACAAAAAGCACTGAGAACTTGGGAAATAGGTCTGCATTCCAGTACTGGTCAACCTTATCTTAAGACACTGGTTGCATTTAATTCATCTTAGTAGCACCCAGACTTTGTTAACAACAGAAAGGTACATGGTGGCCCATATGAAATGCATCTACTAGACAAAATACCACTGGTAGTTAAGGCACAGCCCAAAACTGAATATACTTTTGCTACCAATCCATGTTCTCATTCTTGGAAGCTCTTCAACTGGTGAAGCTCTAAACATGTTGGCACCACAGAGTACCATTATGTCAATCTGTCTTTGTAGTATCCCTTACTGTGGATTAAAGAGCTGTCAGTTTAGCTTCTTTCACTACAACCAAATTGGCTAAAATAAATTAATATTCTGCTTCTGTGTTCCCTGGCACATAATTGTGCATGCTTTCTCAGCTCTTTCTCATGCCTTGATAACATAAAGTAAGATAATGAAGAGCACAACCATCATATCCATAAAAGAAACAATAATGTATCTTGATCAAAATGCACTTATTTCTCTGCCTCTAGGAGCACCTTGCTGCTATACTGGTAAACCACTTGCATTCAGCATCAGCCAGTAGATTCTCAACACCAGAAGCAGCTGCTTGACTACAAAATAAAATATTGGGCTTTGCAAGACAGTCCACAGGACATTGAAAATCAGGATCCTAAGAATCTGGACTTTATAAAGGTCAATATCCACACTGGGCCCCCAGGACTCAGCCCTGGGTAAGGGAAAGTGCATTTCTTTTTCTCAGTTGTACTAAGACTTAGAGATATGGCTATTATTTTGTAATGAGTTCCACAGGTTAATTATTGCACAGTGCAAGTTAGTTTTAAACGTATTTTCCTTGAATATTCTTATTGTAAGTAAGAGAACCAATAGGACTGTCCCATTGTCTCTTTTATACCAATAATTATTTATAATGTTTGTATAATGTCTTCTTTCATTTGTTCATTCTTAACAATTCTAAACCTTTCAGCCCTCTCTTATTGCCAATGAATTTCCTTAGCAATCTCAGGAGTCTTCCAGAGTATTTCTTCCTTATCTTTTTTGGAGCTAGGTGACTATAAATGAACACTGAATGGTTGTTCTTGTTTTCTTCAGAAGATACTTGTGCATACCTTGGAGATATGTACAAGTTGTTCCAATTTTCACTGCTAATGCCCATTACCTTGCATTTGCCCACATTAAAAAAAAATTGTCATCATGCTACCAATTCACCTTGCATAATTAGGTTCCTCTAAAAATTATCATAGTCCTTTCCACTGTTGATTATCCTAAATAATTTGCTATCTTCTCCATATTTTACCACCCCGTTGTTCATTCCTTTTTCACATTATTATTTATAGTTTCATAGTTTCATAGTTTCTAGGGTCGGAAGGGACCTGAGCAGATCATCTAGTCTGACCCCCTGCCATGGCAGGAAAGCATA
>NW_017728911.1:19299922-19386034 GCF_001723895.1 Crocodylus porosus
CCCTGACTAGTTTATAACAGGCCACAAGATCCCCCCTCAGCCTTCTCTTTTGGAGGCTGAACAGGTTCAGGTCCCATAGCCTCTCCTCATAGCCTCTCCTCATAGTTTTAGTTAAAGTACATCTGTCTTGGTAAGGAATTGTTAGACAACACACTGTTAACACATTGGCATAATGCAAATATTTTTCCACTTCGTTTTCTGTGTCCTGATCCAGTTCTGGTCACTAACTTTGCTTCTCACTGAAAACCTGATCCTGCCATTCTTATGGCATTGAACTGCTTGTAGAATAAGAAGCTACTTATCAAGAGCCAAGTAGTAGACTCTGGCTCCAAATGACTATTTCATGTGCCTGGTATATTTCACTTGTCTGTAGTTTTACTCTTGTAGCAGTCATATTCTTTTACAATCATCTTTCCAATGTTCTTCACTGGAAGGATCATTTAAGAGCCCACCATTAACTATGGAGTGCCAAGAAGAGGTATACTGAGCCTTCTGCATTCCCTAACCTAACCAACTCATCAGAAATCCCTCACAGTTGAGGATGATTGCCTTCCATGCTTGCTATATCTATGGGTGAGAAGATGGCTGATAAGACCTATTCAGGTTTGACAAACTGTTGCAACTCGGGCATGTGTTTCTGTGCTGGATGGGTAGCTCTGTGTTCTTGATTCCGTCCACAACACACTGTTTCTGCCAATCCCTTTTCCATCTCCTGTTGTCACCATAAGGTTTAAAAGTACTACAGCAAACTTCCTCCATTATGGGTGGTCGTGGACGATAGTCGCCCATGAGTTTATGTTGATGTTGCATTTTTTTCAAGTTGGCCTTAAGGAATCCTTGAAGCACTTTCTCTGCCCTCCATTTTAAGCATATGCCTTGACTGAGCTGGCAGAATAAAACGTTCTTCAAGAGTCACACATCCAGATGCTATGGCCAGTCCAGCAAAGTTGATGTTGAATGACCATCACCTAGATGCTCATGGTGTTTGCTTGCGAGAGGATGATAATGTTAGTGTGTCTGTCTTCCAATTGGATTCAAAGGATATTCCTCAGGCAGCGTTGATGGTATTTCTTTCACAACTTGGTGTCTCCTGCATGTTGTCCATGTCTCCACTCCATACAATAAGAGGGGGTTCATGATTGCTTGATAAATTATGAGGTTGATTTTGGATCTGATATTGCAATCTTTGAAAACCCATTTCCTCAGGCATCCAGAGGCTGCACTTGCACTTTTAAGACAATGTTGAATTTCTTGGTCGATGTCAGCCTTCTGCAAGAGATGGCTTCCAAGTATGAGAAATATGCAACCTTCTCCAGAGTCTCACTGTAAATCTAAATTACTGGAACTGTGGACTGGTCATTAAAGAGCTTGCTGATGGAAAACTTTAGTCTTCTGAATGTTAGGGATCAGTCTTATTTTCTTGTATGCCTTGGTAAAACATCAGTGATTTGCCTGAAGGTCTGCTTTCAAGTGAGCACTCACTACAGCATCATCAGCATAGTGGAGCTCAATGATAGAGGTTGGGTAGTCTTGGTTTTGGCTTGGAGTTAGCTAAGATTAAACATCTTGCCATTCATTCAGTAGTTTAGCTCCACTCTGACTGGAAGCTTGTTGGTAGTCAGATGTAGCATCGCAGTAAAGAATGATGAGAAGAGTATTGGAGCAATGACACAGCCTTGCTTAACTCCCATCTTAAGCTCAAAAAGATCTGTGATAGATCCATCACTGAGAACCACTGTTCACATACCATCATGGAGCAGGCAAAGAATGGTATTAAATTTCATTGAGCATCCATACTTTTGAAGGATTCTCCACAGAGCTTCTTCATAGACACTCAAAGGCTTTCATGAGATCAAAAAAGATCTTCCTTGGGAAGCCTCCTCTTCTCCCCAGATATCTGTAAAACCATAGTTAGGATATAAAATACATGATATTGTGTGTCTAAAATTTCATTTTCTCCACCAAACTCAATTTTCCAGGGGAATGCCAGCCTTCCTCATTCATGTCTAATGATGATATGAACAGAGTTTGCATTCCCCTAAATCATTCCAATCCCCATTTCCACAGCTCAGTCACCAGCCTCCAGTCATACACATATTTTAGGAGCAGCATCTCTTTTATCTATTTGACCTTTCCTATCAGTCTCTAACCATTACAACACCTTAGTCTGGCTTGTGAGGGTATGAAGACGGGAGAGCTTCCTCTACAGTCAACAAAGGATCCTGAAAGAAGACTGCTTTACAGGTTTTTTTTGCATGGGGATTTGAGTATATCAGGATGCCTGCATACACCAAAACATCAAAAAAAATCACAGGTGAAGATACAAAAACATCAAAGAGGAAGTGAGGAAAGAGGAAATGGATTAAAAATTAAGCCTTCATTATTCACATAACACAATTACTAAGATGTATTGATGAGTGAAAGAGAAGCTATATAACCATGCTTTTAAATGAGATGGGATATAAATGGTTAATACTTGGAATTCAATAAACAGAAATGAAGCCTTTGTATGGGATAAAGGTGTAAAAGAAGAAGTCAGATGCATTATCACAGGGAGTACATAATGTATTATCATCAGCTATGTAGCCCTGATGGGTGAACGCTTTTATATGAACACTGTATTGATAGGTATTTCAACCAGCAGTAAAAAACTGCTCTTGACACTCATCTGTAGGGAAAAATATCCATGTAGTCTTTGCTGTAGGACCAATTAGTCCGTGAAAGCAGTTGGGTGGAAGGAGGGGGGACAGAATATAAATGCAGGATGCATCCACACTTGATTACTCTAATGAAATGTCCATTGATTCCTATAGATTAATGTGAGAAGAACGGCAGCTGCAGAGTGGCTAACACCTCTAGGTCAGCAGCCGTGTATGTGTGTGTGTGTATGTGTCATGGAGGTGGGGGTGGCCAAGAGAGAGACCAAGGTAGAAAAGGAATAGTCTAGCTCAAAAGAAAAAGGGTGGGCAAAGTGTTTGGATATGACAATAGGGAGTCAGGATTCATGCTAGGCCACCACAAAGGACTGTAGGGAGAATCTATTTTCCCTTTCTGTCTCTCTCCTCTTCATCTCTGCCCCTCGCTCTTATTTGACTTTGCTGTGAGGCAGACAGAGCTCACAGGTCATCTGTTTTTGTTAGATTAATTTGATTCAGCAAGTAGAAATAGAGGGCTGAGCAGGCTAGTGGCTCTCTGCAGGTGACATTGTGGTTGGTCAGCGATCACTTCCTCCTCTCCCAGTCCTTATACTCAAAAAAAAAAAAAAAAAAAAAAAGGTAAGGTCACTGGAGGAGGAGAGACTCATTTTCTGTCCGCTCTGTGAATGCTGTTATCCTAACTAGAGACACTAATCACAACTCCCATCCCTAGTTAAGTGTTTATATCCACACTGAATGCCGTGTCACAGTAACAATTTCTGCTGATGTCTTTTGTGTAACATCCTATAGGAGGGACCTTCTTACAATAAGGGATTTTGTCATATCCTTCTTGTAAAGAGAGGTTTCCCTGCATGGGTAATTGATGACAATTACAATTAATTTTCTTTCCCAAATGATGCATACCTCACAGAGGAGATGCCTGGGTATTTAGGAGAGAGATGGGGGGGACCACACTGAATGGGTCTATATATTATACCAAGAAAAAAGGGGGAAAATGGATTATATATTAGTCGAGTATAATAAAATTAGGATTTTTTAAAAGTCTATCAACCAATTTCTTCCCTCATATGAATAGGCATTGCACTCCTGAAGTTATTAATTATGTTGGTATATAGCAACTGAATATTGGCCTTGTGGAACATTAGTGATCTTGCTCCAGCTATCCAAATCCTTATAAGGATGTTCCAGTATACTTATTTGTTCAACTAAGTACACATTATAATTATGTAGACATAATGTTGTTTCAATATTCATACATTTTCATGACAGTGGTACTTTTTAATGATCACACAATTATATAGTCAAGAAATGATTTCTTATACATCTTAGTAATATGTCTAACAATAGACTCATATGAGCTACAATTAAAATAAGACTTTTAAAGGATAGTCTCTAACAAGTTCTACACTGAAAGCTTGGTAGTGAAATTCCTGCTGAATTTTAAGGTTTGAGAGAAAGTGTGGAAACAATTCTAAGTAATCTCAATGAAGTAATGTAATATCAGTGATAGCACTGATTTTACATGATTTGGCATAAGTGGTGTAGACTGGGCCAAACTGATTCTGGTAAATGTTGGTGCTGCACTTCTGCTGTAGGTTCTTTTAATCTTATCTAGTGTGATTATATGTTTATACAAATGCTGGTCAAAATGCAGTCTTGTATGACTTGAGATTTGCTCATACAGCTAACTAAGCCCTGCTGGGGGTTGATAATGAGGTTCAACAAGAATAATTGATTCCTTCCTCGTTTTTTTTGATAGCTGCTTCAGGGTTTTTTCATTGTTGCCCAATGGCATGCTCCCTACATTCCTTCTATAAGCATAAGTTACAGTAAAAAATAGGATGTCCTTACCACTTGCTACTTGAAGATGCATTGCTGCTTTCATATAACTGAACGACAAAATGCCCATTGACTTCCATGATGCGGAATCAAGCCCCTAAAAAATACACAACTATTATACTGCACACTATTTTACTCATATATGCATATCAAATAGGGATAACCCCTGTTTAAATTGCAAAATTAAACTCAGCTTCAACTATAAAGTCATAACGACCTCACTCATACTTTGAAGCTAGAAAATCTATTGTCCTTTGATCATTATTAAAAAAGTGTTTAGTTCCAGCTTTCATTTTTATCTTTCATGAACAGTTGTCGTGCATCATTTCCTTTGCATTTCAAAGTTATTTTAACTTATTTCATACTCTCTTCAGTGTTGCTTTGTGCTTTTTCCCTTGCTTGCCTAAATAAATATTGTAAACAACAACAGATTCATCCCATAGCTTTCTACCATTTCTTCCAAAATGAATGGAAATGCATTATACTGTAAATTCCTGTGAGATCATATATGTAGCATCTACAGTACAAATGAAATATAGTTCACAGATCTGTTTGTCTGCACCTATATACAGTGTGTGTGTGTGTGTGTGTGTGTGTGTGTGTGTGTGTGTGTGGAGATCTATAAATGTAATGCTAGATATTGGCAGCATCAAAATTGGCTGTCCCTTTAAGAGATCGTGGTGTATTTTTAGAAAGCATAAATAGGTTGCATTCTCCCACTTGCTCACTATCCAAGACATAAAAAAAGGCTTTCTACTTTCCTCAAGTCTCCTTCACCTGCTGGCACCATATAAGTCTGTCTTTTAAGCAGTACAGGTCCACAGCTCTCTTTTTTTATTGAGAAGCTGCAGAACTCTAACCGGTGGTTCAATAAATTGTATTACATCCCCTTCGTACTGAATGCCCTACAAGCTTTGGCTTTCCATGTGTAATTGCAAGCTGTTATTAGCCCAGAGCTTCGTCCGTTACTGTGCCACACTATTGCTGAGCGGTCAATTTTTTTTTCCCCTGCCATTTCCTTTGCTCACACCATGCTGACCACGTTGGCCAGAGGCTGCCCGAGGTTTATAGTGCAGCATTGATTTTTCTTTTCTCTCAATACTGACAGAATCATAGATCCAAGGCAAATAAAGAAATGCATTCTGTGGTGATGAAATGTCTTTCGTGCAGCCTGGATTGAATCAAAAGACCATCACAGAAATGTTTTACTCTAAAATGCTAGTGAAGCTCACATTGTTTGAAAATGAATTTTCCATCTTCTTAGCTCTAATTTGGATTCTTAAATCATTGTGCAAAAAATAATCAGATAAAATTGAATATAGAATTCAAGCCTATGTAAAATGTTATTTCTTAGGTTTTGCAAACTGCTATAGCTGATATGAAAGGAATCTGGCAATACATCAGAAAAGTAATTGCTTAGGCAGATTTCTAGTAACAATGTTTATTACTTATATAATAAAGGTATAAGAAGACTGCTGTTAATATAAGCCAAGATAAATATCCAAACCAACGGAAAGATGTTGTCAATCTGCCCAAGAGCTATATTATTTATAAATAACATATACCTCACCTCATATCATCATCTTAATAATAATTTTCATTTCTCACTTGAGGATGTCAAAGGACCTTGCAAAGGCAAGTGACTGTTATTTTCCCATGTTACTGCTAAAGAAATTGAATTGTAGAGAGCTTTAGCAACTACCCTAAGGTTGCACAGCAAGTTTCAGCAACACTAGAATAGAACCTATAATCTCTCTGGACCTTGGCCTCCTGCTCTAAGAATAAAACACAAAAATGGGAGTGGATCTCTAGGGTAGATCGTTCTTTGGTTCCTTATTTTAAAAAAAAAAAGTATCCAACTTTCTTTTATCATTGATGATAATGGTTTCAGTTTATCACAATCAATATACAGGCACTTTATTAGGGTTTAAGTCTAATCTGGAAGTCTTTGCTGCTAACTGCATTTTTATATTGTGTGTGTTAGAACAAAAAACTGGTATGTTATAAAAATTACATGTCCTTCAGCATCCGCCCTACCACTGTGAGAGACAGGCTTTGGGGCTGGATGGACCTATGGTCTGACCCAGGACTGCCTTTCTTATGTTCCAGAGAGACAGAGAGGTGTGCGTGAGTCTGTACTATATACGGCCTTTATATACAAGCCTTCAGAATGAAAACTTGATATTCATGATGTTAACAGCCTAAACTGCTAAAAGTATTATTGGAAGTTAAACAATATTTACAAGGCTAAAATGAAAACTTCTACGTTTTATAGCTAATGGAATATTAGGCATTATATCCTGCCATATGCTTGTCTGCCATTTACATATATCCTGTAGCTTAAAGTTTTCTCTTAATTCAGGAAGTTTTATAATCAGAATAGTTTATAGAATGTTAGCAATCTTGGTATAAAACTTACCAGATCTTGCTACAGAGCTGACCAGATCTCCATTCCACTGTAGGGATCTCAGACATCAAGATGTTTTGTCCCTGATCCATTCCTGTCATAAGCCACAGTTAAAGTCTGGACCCTTGCTTTTGCTCCCTGTAGCACTTGGCATTTCTTCTACACTTAGAAGTATATGGCATTTCTGCAACAAATGATAGAGAAGTGGTGGACAGAATTCCCAGAATCAAGAATATACAAATAGTCTTGTATGGAAGATGCCTTCTCCTTTCTGATCTATTTATCATGACCTTGAGCTCAGTTATAACAGAGGCTTTCTGTGAATATTGGATGCTTAGCCCCACTGGGCGTGAATTACATCAGTGGTTCTTCTTTGAGAAGTCTTATTTAAATTTAATTGCCTTCAAAAATGTATATAAGGTCTACATTGACAGGACTACTTGCCTATCATTCATGGAAAGGATTGCTTAGAATAAGGCAAAATTTGCCTTTCCTGCTAAGACTGTGGTCTGTTTTCTTCAACTAGAAGTCCAGGATAAAGCCTATGACATTGAAAAATATTGTATAAAAAGCAGTGAGGGCTTAGTTGGACCCCATGGGCGTGTTCACACATGCAGGCATGTGCGCATGCAGCAGCTCAAATAGAAGCTGTGCAAATTTGAGCCAGGGCTTTTTGCCTCAGGACACGTGCCCAGACATGCAGATTGGTGTGGTGCAAGTTGTGCTACTTGGGGCAAAATAACCCAGGAGGAGCTAGAGTCAGCAGTGTAAAAAGCTGCCCTGTCCTGGCCCCATCAATATAAAAAGCTTCCCTGGAAAGTAGCTCAAGGCTACTCACTCTCAAGAGCTTCTGGAGCCTGGCCAATTGGTACCTGGGGACACTACCCCTTTTGCCAGCTGGACTGCTGAAGCAGCCCTGAGAGTTTCCTGCACCCTCTACCCATTGCAGCAGTCTGGCAGTGGCGGCTACTGCCTGGCTCTGACTTGCTATGCACCTGCCAGACCTAGATGGGGACTGCACAGCCAGTAGAGGCATCTGCCCCTCTGGGCCAGCTGCCAGTGGGCTGTGGCTGCAGGGTTGGCCTTTGTGCAGCACTACTGCCACGTGTGCCCCCCGCCCAGCCAGCTAGGCAGCTATCGCCCAGATGTTCCCAGTATAGTGGCCTGCTTTGAACTGGAAAACCATATCCTCCTGGCCCCAAATGGCCGGTAGGTCAGCCACTTCCAGCTGGGTTCAAGGTGCCAGCTCTGAGCAGGTTCCTCTGTGTACTGCCATTTGCCTCCCTAGCAGGAATTCTGGTGTTCCCTATTTGAAAACTGAAAAACCCCTGATAAAAAAAAGGCCAAAGTCACTCTGTAAAATACCCTGATATCCATGTTCTTCCACAATTAAAACAAAAGACCACTATATATAGAGAGAGAGAAAGAGATAGGTAAACAGAGATCAACTGGGCAATATTTTATTAATATATCTACAGTGTTAAAGCAATTTGAAAGCCTACCAGTCTCTATCATCATAACAAAATGAATTCTAAATACCTATATGTTTTGCTGTTTGCTTTTGATTGTATTACCACAGAGCAGTTACAGCTCCCCTAGACCCCTTCACTAACCAGGATACCGGGACTGCTGCCCCTGCATCCACAGCTTCTGCCACCAGGTCTCATCCTGTCTGGCAGGTGGGCATGTAGACTGTCCCTAGGGTCCCAAAATATGCCTCAGTTCTTTAGCCAGCTGGTCCTTCTTGTGACCAGCCAGCCCCAGTCTTGCCCCTTCTGCACTAAATGGTGACTTGCTTGGCCCTATCAATGCCTCAGGGCACCAGTCAGCTTCTGAGCTGTGTTTGTGTCCTCCATGCTACCCCTATAGCCATAGCCATACCTCACAAACACTACTCTTGCTTCAGCTCTCTTGGCTTTGGCCTGCTGGTTGCTCTGCCTGTGGACTCCTAAGTCTTGGCCTACTTTCTTTGGCCTGGCATCTCATTTCCAGTCTTCTGCCTCAGGGGTTCAGGCTCAGGCTCTCTTGGTCATAGTTTACCCCCCTTTCTAATTCTATCTTTGGACTCGGACACTCAGTTGCAGTCTGTCCTTAGACCTCTGGCCCCTTTCTGGGTTCAGCCTTTAATGTGGGTGGTGAAATTAAAAGTTATTTTTATGAAGGAGAGCTCCCTATCTGGTTACTTCTGAGGATCTAATGGTAAATAAGCCTATTTTGCCAACACTGTAATAATTACAAATATCTTCTTTTAGAGCCGTTTCGAGAGCAGCAAGACAAAGGGATACAGGCTATAGCACAGGACAAGAATCATTTTGTTTTGGGAGATGCCTCAATATTTTGGTACTTTGGGGCTGAGTGATCTAATCTTCCTCAAGCAATAAATTTCAATTTTCAATAAAAAAATCAAAGAGATTCTTTGCAAACTCATGTTCCTGGGTAAACAACACCCATAACAAACCATATGAATGAGTCTGATCTTCCTAGGTGCTGAAGTCTTCTAAGACATACTTGGGGGTTATCTATACCTTATCAGTTATGTGTCTCAGTATGGATGAAGCTAAATATGACCTGCCTACCTGACTGCACAGGTATGCTCATAACCCACGAGTCCACGAGGCCATTCCAGGCTTGCCTGTATACCCTGCTCTCAAGCCCTCAGTTTCTGGCCCAAGAGTGGAGACTGGCGACAATCCTAGACAAGCCTCATGGGCCAGCTTTCAGCTCCCTTCTTGTCTGCTCATTGCCTTTCAGAATCTTGCCCAGCACAAGAGGTGTGTACATCAAACCAGTCACAAATAAGTATCTATTTACAGAAAACATACAGGAAAGCACTTAGATATTATGTTCATCGAGATGTTCTGTCTAAATTGAGACTTTTAAGTACTAATAATAATTAACTACTTTCTTAGCAACGAAAAAGTCTTAAATGCCTATTTACTTAATGGTCCCCTAGGGTGTCTTTGTTCTGAATGGGCTAAAAAAAATCTTAGCTGCAAAATAAGCAGGCAATTCCAATCAATAGAGCCAGAGGACTATATTGATTACAAGAACTCCATTCTTTAGTCATTAACCCTGTGAATTCTTTACAAAAGCTGTATAGGACTATGCGTAACCACCACTGCATAGAAGGACTCATTCAGAGATTTGAATTTCATTAAACTTTCATAGTTTGTTTACAGTGGCTTCAGTTTAACCTGAAGGGTTCTTGTTCAAGAGCACCACAGCCACAGCACCATACTCTAACCACCTGAGCTTGCGGTAGGTGCTGAGTAGGTATTAATCAAAGTGAGAAATTTCCTCTGCAGATTTTTTTTCTTCTTAACTCTTGCTATAGAAAGGACAGATCACATGAGAATCAGTGAAATAATCTATATTATTAGCAGCACCCCAAGTCAGGCCATTTTACTTGTAACAAATGCACCTTTGCCCTTATTCCTATTTTGGAATGTCTATCATTGACTTAATTGGGCTTCAGATGATCTCTTTTGAGCCTCTTTTTCATCTCACCTAGGCTGGTGTTAACCAGAAGTCATTCCAATGAGAGAATTTCCTGTAGCTATTGCTCCATATTGGATTGTCATGGCTATCTCCATTACTACATAGCTACTGGTGTCTGTGGTCCTTCCAATACTCACAGAGCAAAAGCGAACAATGCTCCAAGCAGCATTTATTAGCAGCCAATCAGCTCTGCTTAGAAATGATGTTCCCTAGCCCCCCACTCCTAAACTGTATGCTGGATGTGCAAACTGGAAATGCTATATAGTTATATATACCACACATGCTCACTGGCAGCTATATACAAATGGCACATATACCTGTTTTCTCTTTTGGCAGAACTAGGCCCCAGGGGCAGCCACAACACCTCCTGGTGGCCACATGGCTCCTGCCCCATTCTGGCTTCTTGGGGTACCCTCCCCTTTTTTCCTTTCCTGCCACATCTTGAAGTAACTTACAGTGTATAGGAAGACTGTCCCTAGGGTCCCAAATATACACCTCAGTTCCTCAGCCAGCTGGTCCTTCTTGTGACCAGCCAGTCCCAGTCTTGCCCCTTCTGCACTAAATGGTGCCCTGCTTGACCCTATCAATGCCTCTGGGCACCAGTCACCTTATGAAATGTGTTTGTGTCCTCCATGCTCCCCTATAGCTATAGCCATACCTCACAAACACTGCTCTTGCTTCAGCCCTCTTGCTTTGGCCTGCTGGTTGCTCTACCTGTGGACTCCTACACCTTGACCCACTTTCTTTGGCCTGACTTCTCAATCCCAGTCTTCTGCCTCAGAGGTTCAGGTTCTCTTGGTCATGGCTCACCCCACTTTCTAATTCTATCTGTGGACTCAGACTTGGACACTCAGTTGCAGTCTGTCCCTAGGCCTCTGGCTCCTTTCTGAGTTCAACCCTTTGTGGATTCTGATTCCACCATTCAGGCCTTCATCCCTTTCAGCTTTGGCTCCACCTCTTACCCACTCCCCTTTTGTAGGGCTCAAAACTCTGAGCACCTCTTATGGCCTCCTAGCTGCCTCTTCAGCCAGAATCTGGTCCTGTGATATTTTCTATCTCTACCACTGCAGACCAAAAGACAGTCCACCTGGGTATTCCCAAAACAAGATCAACCTGAACTCCAAAATCATCCCCATCCTGGGCAAACTTAAAGCAAAAAAGAGGCATCTCCATTTACATGCCAGGACTCTCCTTACCATCACTCCCAGGTCCACAGACGTGTGCCTGAAAAGTCCTCTCCCTTCCTCAGCAAGGACTAGACTAACCCTGCTTGCCTGAAGTCAGCTCTCTTATACAGATAAATCCCTCCTCTTCTGGCCAGTTCACCCTATCACAGTGCCCAGGGTTCTCCCATTGGCCCATTCTGCCATTGGTTTTGATGCACCTGCAGCAGGACTTTTGGTAATTATGGAAACCTTGTCTCCTTTTTCCTATATTGTTTTTGTTTGCATTCCCGTCCCCCACCACCACCACCACCAAAGACTCAACTCTCTTAAAAGGTCCTCGCAGGCCCGCTTGTCCCCCAACTTTTTCCCTATGACAGGGTGATTAGTTCCTGTTACAGGGGGATGTTTGGGCCTACATTTTTACACAAAGACCTCACATAAATCAAATAAATAAGTAAATGATGTCACAACATACAACATACAACATTAGAAGTTAAACCAATGGTTCCCAACCTTTTTAGACTTGCAGCACACCTTGTCAGACTCTGGGCAGCCCTTGGAAAATGCCAGCTCTTAGTTTTGACTAGTTTTTGACAACACAATTATAGTTCTTCTGTTGCAAAGAACTCAGGAAGAACCCAACAGGTGGGAATGGACTGAACAGTATGGATTTTAACTTGAAGTGTATCTTGTGAATCATGTTTCCACATCTAACAGGGCTAACTTTGCATGGTACACTATGGCACCCTTGAAAGGATCTTGAGATCCCCCAGGATGCTGCAGCACTCTGGTTGAGAATCACTGAGCTAAACACACAAGCCCAAAACCAAGCATTTACAGAAGGGCTGAAGGAACTTCTAAAAACTGTGAATCGATTACAAAGGCCACTGTTCCACCAACTCAGAGTTCCATTGTTTTAATATATTAAATGGTATAAAAAGCATGGCCCTTTCTACAGCCTGAAACCTGAACTGAATTTTTTGTGGCTGTGTTTATTATTCCAAACTATTTGCTTCATGGTTCGTGTAAACAAATTTCAGCCATGACCTGTTCCAGCATGCACTCCAACTCTCCCTTCCTAAACTGGCCAGGTTCCTGACAGTTGAGCCCCTGATTACTTTCACGGGGGGGTGGGGGGGCCCTCTCTGCTAAAGTGTAAGCAGCCTGCAATATCCTACCCAGGTTTCAAGGCCACCGCCCTTTTCCTTAAGTCTAGCAGCCAAACCCAGGGTTTAAATAACTGTAAGGCTCTACCAGAGCTCTGACCCTCAGCCCCTCCAAAAGGGGGAAACATAAAATACAAAGAAAACCACTGATATACTCAGAGTGACCCAACTGTCTCCTCACCAGACCCCCTCTGCCTAGTCGCTGCCCACCTGCGCTTGACACTATGGGTCTATGTTAGGCCCTGTATGTGGCCAGGGTAGCCTGCGGCCTCCACCACAACTCTTCCCCCTCATCACCCAGCCTGTTGTTTCTTTGGGCCACCTGTGGTACTCTGGTGGGCACCTGTCCCCTCATCACCTGCTGGACCGGTGCCATGCCACGGACGGCCATGCTTCGCAGCCCCTCATGCTGCCTTGGCCTCCCATCTCCCACCTGGGGTGCCTCTCCAGCTTTCTCGGTGCCACCTGGGCTGGCACCGGGAGATGTCAGCCTTTCCAGCCCCCCTTTTATAGCCACTGGTGTTGGGGTCTTTCAGTACCCCTTTATGCACCTCTTATGCCTGGGTTCCTGGTCGTGGGGAGCCGCCTCTGGTTCCTGGCTCCTCTCACTGCAGCCAGCAGTCTCTGGCTTGCAGCACGCACTGAAGAGTTCTTCCCCGCTAGGGGAAGCAGCCTCCAGCTCCTCTCACTCCCATAGGAGCTTTAAAGAGACCTCGCCAGCTGGTGCTCTTGCTGGCACCAATCCCTCTGCTTCCTCTTTGCCAGCAGCCCATTTTATTTCCACTGGCCAGCAATCACCGCTGACATCACCGGCCAGCTGCAGCTGTATAAAGGCACAGCTGACGATCTGCGCGAGTTCCTCCCCGGGTTCCGGTTTTGCCATGGGTCCCACTGCGGTTATTTCCCTTTACCCTTGCTTTTTTTTCCCATTTCCCTCTGTGGGTTCCTGTCCCCAGGGCTCCCCCTTGGTATTTTAGGGTCCTCCCTTCTGTTTTCCCCTGTGACAGTCATATTTGTGATGCACTGTCATTGAACACAAAAATCACTTGTAAATGTTTGTATTCTCTTTTAGATGATGAACTGTTTCAATAGGATGTTGATATAATTAATTGTGAATACATTTGAGAATTTCTGGCATTAGATAAGCATTTCCACAAATATGATAGGAGTCATCAAGACACTTGCACAGAGTGAATAATGACTTCACGGTCATAACTTAGAAGACTTCCCACACCTATTAAAATATTCCCAAGTTGTTTCATTTTATTTTTTGATCTGCTCTAGTTCTAACGCTCCAAAATTTTCTGTCTATCTATTTATCTGTGACACCTTCTGTTCGTGTTGTGAGTATATCCCTGCTCCCTGGGTCAGACCACGAACTCACCTGCCATGACTTGATGGAAACATAATTGAAAGGAGGGATTCAGTGGTGTTCCTGCTCTGCCCCGAGGCTGTAATACTCCCTAGATCAATGCAGCTGGTCCTGTGGCTCCACCTCCCCTACACCCTAGTCCACTCACCAACCATGAGGGTCATCGTGCCGCTGTTCCAAATCCTGGTTCCAGCCCTTTTGGCCTCCCACTGGGCCTTGGCCCCATTGGCCTCAGTGTGAAGTGCAGGCTCATAATTGCAGCCTGCTACTTGCCCCTAACCCTTGGCCCTGCTTCATCCCTTTGCTGGGCCTTTGTGGGGTTTTTAAATCTCCCACAGCAGCAGGCACAGCTGATGTCATCAGCCAGCCACCGCCCAGTCTGATTGACAGGCATTTGAAAAGCCAGCACATCACCAGCTTACGCAGCTTCAGCTCTGTCTCTGACGCCCTCCCGTCTAAGTTCTCTGCGGCTCCAGGGTCCCTGGCCCTGCCTTCGGGAGCATCAGGGTCTGTTCCTGGTGCTTCTGACTCCTGGGAGTGGCCCCAGCTGCCACACTATCATTTTCAAGACCATTTATCTCATTAAATCAAAACATTCTAATTTTAACAGTTTGTTTCAAACCATTAGATCATTGGTAAGATAAAAGGTGAAGTTAGACGGTCCTAAAATTATACTACTATTACTTGGCATTTTTTAATTTGATCTCAAAGGGTGCATCTACATGAGACAGTACTGGACAGTGATTACTGAGCATTTATTTAGTTCTTGTATAACAAGTACTAAATAAATGCACAGTAACTGGAGTTACTGTGCTGTAGTGCCAGCAAAGTGATGCTACTGTGCAGTAGCTTGATAATACTGCACAGTGGCATATTAGCACTAAGTGCTGTGACACGCTACTGCGCAGCATTATTCAGTTACTGAGCAGTCAGCATCTCATATAGACAGACATGCCCAAAGTGCTTTACCTAAAGAAGGGCATTATCATTCTTTTTCAGAGGAGAGAAATCAAGGCAAAAAGAGTTTGAGTGACCTTCTTCAAAGTCACACTGTGAATTGTGGCAAAGCTTAGAATAGATTTCAGGTCTCCTGATTCTTAGCCAAATGCCCTCTTCACTGGAGCACACTGCCCTACATAAGAAACACTGAAAAGTGCTTACAAAGCTGCTCATAGTCAGCAAAGATTATTTTTGTGATGAAGATTCTTTGGGGACTGAATTGCCTGAATTTTATCTAACCCAAATAGATATGCACTGTGCAACATTGTTTGGTTGGGGGTTTTTTAATCACTCTTGTTTGAAAATGTTTCTGCACACAAGGAGATTTTGTAGAGTGTATTACTAGTTTTCTATGGGGTAAATTGGCTGTAATTAGTAATGGGATCTAGATCACTCCAGAATGGTAAATAAGCTTATTTTGCCAACACTGTAATAATTACAAATATCTTCTTTTAGAGCCGTTTCGAGAGCAGCAAAACTAAGGGGTACAGGCTATAGCACAGGACGAGAATCATTTTGTTTTGGGAGATGCCTCAATATTTTGGTACTTTGGGGCTGAGTGAGATGATGTTAGCTGACCAGCCCCTCTTTCTTGTCCAGAATAATTGCATTCTTGATTTTTCAGGGCATAGTAACATTCTTGTTTGTCAGGAATACAGAGTCATGATCTTGCTGAAATATCAGCAGAGACTGGTAGACCTACAAATGAGGACATAATAAGCAAACAGTAGTGCACACAAAAGAAATATAGTTACCTCCACCATAAACCTAAAAACTCTCCAAAAATATAGCTGAAACTGCCAAATTTTGCCTGGTTTCCATCAGTGTCATGTGAGACATGTTTCACCTGATTTGGGTTCAGATCAGGTGTTTGGGCTCAGTAATATCTGGCCACCATCATCCATGCCTTCATACCCTCAAGCCAAGACTACTTCAGTGTGCTTTACATAGGGCCCAGACCTATAAGGGCGGTCCTATGTATCCAGAGGACAACTTTCTCCCTTATACCCTATTGCAATCCCTAACGTCACCCAAGAGCAACTTCCTGAAAGTATAGTCTGCTTCATGAAAATTCATGAGAAATTGTTCTCAGCAGTTGGTCCTCAACTCTGTAACTCCCTCCCTCTTGAGGCTTGCCGGAGCCCAAGCTTGGACACTTTTTGGAAGCACTATAAAACTTTCCTGTTTTGGGCAGGCTTTTGGCAAACAAAGCTAGGCTGAGATTTTGAGGGTGGAGGGCTGTCTTAATATCTAGTTCCTATTTAAGTTGTTTTGTCACTCTCATATTTTATAAATGTTCTCTTTCACCCTGAGCCTTGGTAGAAAGAGCAGCATATGAATGAATGAATGCAAGTAAGGACCCATATTTATCTGAAAGGTTTGTAAACATTCTACACCTCTCCATACATCAGATGTGGTAGACAAATATTAAAGTATTTTGGGGAAAGGGTGAAATAATGTGCTAGAGTTAGGTTTCACTTTGCCTGTCAGAGACCCCGAAAGTGTTTTATATGTAAGCTCAGTGCCAAACTCAGCAGGATCCTGATTGTTGATGCACTTCAATAAAATTAATTATTTATTACGGCATAAGAAAGGCATGTGTATGGTAACAATTCACAGAAGAGAGAGAAATTCTACCTCTTATCATTTCTCTCTCAAATACGCTCTGCATTGAAGAATATAGCACCTTCTAGATTTACTATTTTGAGCCACAACCCTGGAGTTCTGCCTATTTTTGGAAGGCCACTAAATTAACATAAGCAACTCGCTTTCCTTGTCCACATCAGGAATAAAATCCTCCTCCTGCCTCCTCTACCCTTTTCCACACCCTTTATGCTAACATTGCTCATCTGAAATCTTGAAACAAAGTAGAGGCACTTCTGTTTGATTCTATGACAGCCTATTACACCAACACTGCGTAGATCAGTCTGAGGCAAACTGTGCACTGTGAACTTTCCTAATGTAATGGAATTACAGAAACCCCTGTGCTAAATAACTTTGTGCTGATCTCCTCTGTAAACTTACACTGTTCAATAGCCCTCAAAATTTCTCATTTATAACCTGTGGTGCAGTCATCTAATGGTTGCCTATTGAACTGCAGAGCAATAATATAAGGGAGCAGATAGGCTGAAGCCCTCTTTAAAGACTTTGCTTGTTATTTGCTTTGAATTATGCCTACTCTCGTTAAGCAGATATATATTTACTTGTATATGTTTGGCATGTTGGGAACCCAACAAGTTTAATGACATCACTGAGCAAATTCTAAAATCACCAAAATACATGGGAAAACTAACAGTGACACCCAAAAGAGAATGCATACAGGAAGATATCAGCTTCTCAACTGAGAACCAAGGTGACATTTTCAAAACTGCCTTCATCCCATTTTCAGAAGTGACTTAGTTCACAAGTCTAACTGAAAGTCAATAAGACGCAGGCTCCAAGGTTTTCATAGACATTAGGGCTGGAAGGGACCTTGGAAGATCATCAAGTCCAGCCTCCCACCCAAAGGGCAGGAAGTCAGCTGGGGTCATAGGATCCCAGCAAGATAAGCATCCAATTTACTCTTGAAGGTGTTTAATGTAGGTGCTTGAGCCACCTCCGATGGCAGGCTGTTCCAGACCTTGGGGGCTCGAACAGCAAAGAAATTCTTCCTTATGTCTAGCCTGAAACGGTCTTGTAGTACTTTATGACTGTTTGACCTCGTCATCCCTTGGAGAGCTCTGGTGAACAAACGTTCACCCAGATACTGGTGGTCACCTCTGATAAACTTGTAGGTGGCCATCAGATCACCCCTGAGCCTGCACTTTTCCAGGCTAAAGAGCTCCATGGCTCTCAGCCTGTCGTCATAAGGTCTGTTTTCCTGACCTCTGATCATGCGCGTGGCTCTCCTCTGGACTCTCTCAAGCTTCTCCACATCCTTTTTGAATTGTGGAGCCCAAAACTGGACGCAGTACTCCAGCTGCGGCCTCACCAAGGCCAAGTACAAGGAGAGAATGACGTCCCAGAATTTGCTTGAGAAGCATCTATGGATGCAAGCCAGTGTTTTGGTTGCTTTACTAGCTGCAGCATCGCATTGCAGGCTCATGTTCATCTCGTGGTCAGTGATGACCCCCAAGTCTCTTTCTTCCATAGTGCTAGCCAGCGTAGCACTGCCGAGTCTATAAGGATGTTGCAGGTTTTTCATCCCAAGGCGGAGAACCTTGCATTTTTCAGTGTTAAACACCATCAAGTTCTTGTCTGCTCATTTGCTGAGCCTGTCCAAGTCAGCCTGGATCACTCACCTGTCTTCTGGTGTGGATGCTTTGCCCCAAAGTTTGGTGTCATTGGCGAACTTGGCCAGTCCGCTCCTGACTCCAATGTCCACATCATTAATGAAGATGTTGAAGAATATGAGCCCAAGGACAGAGCCTTGGGGGACCCCACTGGTCACAGGACACCATGATGAGTGACTTCCATCAATTACTGCCCTCTAGGTCCAACCACAGAGCCAATTTCCCAACCAAGAGATCACGGTGGACCCAAGGCCACAATTGGCCAGTTTCACCAAGAGGTGATCATGGGATACCAGATCGAAGGCTTTTTTGAAGTCAAGGGATATGACATCAATCTCTTCTCCCTTGTCCAGGTGATAGGTCACCTGGTTGTAGAAGGAAATGAGATTGGTCAAGCAAGACCTACCCACAACAAATCTGTTCTGGCTACTATCCCTTAGGATGTTGGCGTCAGCCACTCCATTAAGGATGGACTCTTTAATAAACTTTTCTAAGATCTTCCCTGGGACAGAAGTCAGGCTGATGGGCCTATAATTAGCCAGATCCACTTTCCTCCCTTTCTTGAAGATTGGCACCACATTGACCTTCTTCCAGTCTTCAGGCACTACACCAGAGCGCCAGGAGTTTTCAAAGATCCGTGCCAGAGGCTGGGCTATGATGCTCGCCAGTTCCTTGCTTAGGTGCCTAAGTCTTTTCTGAAATGTGGCTCAGGCTTCTGTCTTACATGCCTTTGAATATATCACCCCAATTGCCTTACTAATATGTCACTTGCACACATCCATAGTATCTAAGACAATGATTTCAGTCTGAGATCTAAACACATTTGTTAAGCTTCACACGTATAATAGTTATTTCTTTGCAAGAAGTGATGAGCTATTTTGATCAGTGAAAACATCTCCCAAACACTCATGGGCTGGAAAAGGCAGTACTGTACAGAGCACCAAGATTAAACGGTGGACATTGCCAAATATCTAGGGGTAAAAGTTGAAATCTAGTGAAAGGTATCTCTGTTTCATGGAAGTGTTGATTATGTTGCAAGCATATGAAACCCATTGGCCTTTGAAATTTGCAATATGGTAAAAAGAATTGATCAGCAGATGCAGTTAGCATACATGTTTGCAAGAACACCAAGTAGGTAGGACTGCTGTAGGTACAGGGCAACCTTCTCTCCTTGAAAGCTGGCAGGCAGCTCATCTTTAACACTCTCCAGATCCACCTTAGCTCCTTCAGTTCTTTTCTAGCAGTGCCTCAGCTCCAAGCAAAGAGCATTGAACCACAGTGTAAGGAATAAGCAAACAGCTGACATTTGCTACCTGCAAGTGTAACAATCAAGAGAGAAATGTTCAAAATCACTCATATAACAACTGAATTTAAACACCTAACTTCAACAGCTCAGTTTGTTTCAATAGAGTCATAGTCCAAAAGTAACAAGACATCTTTTCCCCCCACTGTGTTTTCTTTAAATAAAGTCAACATTTGTGTGATCAGGGTCTTAAAGTGTGTGTGGACTAGTGTTATCGAAGAATGTTCAACAGATAACCTCACTTGCCACCCACTTCCACCAAAGTCTGTCCACAGGCAGACAATAAAACCTGCTAAAATGTCCAGTGTTGGTTCAGCCTTTGTGGCACACGGGTCACTCCCATATTCAGCAAATGGTGAGCATGAGTAAAATAAACATACCATCTGTAATGTCTCAGCAGCATTAAGAGCAGGCAGCCTGTAAGGAAGAGATTCCCAGAATTGTCCCCCATTTTCATCTGCCTATGTTTTGTTTTGTATTATAGTTTGTATAACTGTGAGTAACTGTTGTAGGTCTGGTCAGCAGAGTTTAACTAAACTTATGACCTCAGATGAGGTACTGCTCTTCTTTGCGGTCCTCAGCATGCTCAGTAGTAACCACATTCTGGTGGAAAGAGTGTGAGAAGGTTTGTGTGATTGATGGATTGAGTGCCATATGAAACAGTAGACCGCTGTGTGCACAAGTGCAGGAGCATGTGCACAAGCGTGTGATTGGTCTCTTAATGATTGACAGATGTGGTGTGACTGAGTTGTATAAAAGAATCCTGTCCCAAGACTCAGGGTTCAAATGTGCTTGGGTGGGATGTTCAAATGCAGTCCCCATGAGTTGTGTGGAAGTGTGATCGCGTGCCTGAGAGTGTGAGACACTGAGGGTCTGAGGCATTGTGGGCGAGTGTGAGACACTGAAGGCGTGCGTGAAAGGGTGATGTATTGTAGGTTGTTCTTTATTGTTTATGTGGAGTGAGGGCCTGGGATGCTGAAATCTCCAGTGTGTTTGAGCAGTGCCTGATAGGCCTGTGTGAAGCGGCTAGTATTTGCTTCAGATTTGGATTCGGCCAATTTTGGGGGGACAGTGATTCGATGAAGTGATTCAAATCACTGTCCATATCAATTCAGCTGAATCTGATTCAGAGATTCAGCTGCTGCTGAATCAGCCAAATCTCTGAATTGCACAGGCCATCCCCTGCCCACTCTCCCAGCCCTGCCCGGCCCAGCTCCCAGCACTCTGAAAGAAAAAAAGCCACCATTCCCCAGGTGCTGCCAGGTGCGGGGCGATCCCCACTGCCCCGTGCTGCATGGGGGGCTCTGCCACGAGCCCCATGACCCTACTCCCCCGCTGTCCAAGCCCCTCCCCCCCACCTATGGCTGCCCTTTCTGCCCCAGCTCTGGGTCTTTAAAAAAAAAAAAAAAAAAAAGCCCCTACTCACTGGCTGCTGGTAGGTGGCGGGGAGGGGCAATCCCCACTGCCTCACGCCACATAGCGGGGATCTACACGAGCCCCCCCACCGAAACCCCGAGGCCACTTCAGGATCTGGTGAGTTGGGGGGGGGAGTTGGTTTCTTTTCTTAAAGGTGTGGGAGCTGGAGCAGGCAGGGCAGCCATGGGGGGTGGGGCTGGGAGAGCAGGGATTTGCAGGGCTCATGACAGAGCCCCCCATGAATCATGAGGCAGTGGGGTACAGCAGGGATTGCCCCCCTGCTGGGCAGCACCCAGTGATTGGGGTTTTTAAAGGGCCAGAGCTGGGGTGAGCGGGACAGCCATGGGGGGGCAGGGGCTGACGTCGCAGGCAGGGGATGGGGCCTGGCAGGTGGCCCCCACGGTCCTCGTCCCCCCTCCTCCAGTCCCCCCTCCCCCACCCTCTACTTCGCAGCTCCAAGTCGGGGTCCAGCTCCCTGCTGCAGCATGCAGGGACTGCCCAAATCTCTGAAGCCCTCCGAATTTTTTCTGAAACAATTCGGAGAGCTTCAAATCAATTTGGACCTTTTAACTGGTCCCCTGATTCAGTTTGGATTTGGAGATTCAGCCACCGAATTAGGCCAAATCTCCTCCAAATTGAATCAGCACCTCAAGCTTTACACAGGCCTAGTGCCTGGCAGCTGCAGCACCACTGAGAGAGGCAGAACATGTGATGTCTCTCTATTCCTGCTAGCCTTGTGTTTTCTTGTGCTGGTTCATTTGTTGGTGTATCTTTTATATTTGGTATCTTGTGTGTATAGTCGATTAGTTGTTGTTTGTCAATACACCATTTGTTCTTTTGAAACTTAATTGAAGTATGTTTGTTTTATTGGCCCATTCACCAGCCCTTGCCAGGCTCTTTAGCTTTGGCTGGTGAGAGTATAATCACATCTACCCCACTTTCACTGGAGTGGAGGGGCCTCGAGGATTAAGGACCCTCCCCTGTGCACCTGTGTGGGGCTTCAGGGCCCTCGTTCTACACAGCCTAACAGATGAGCATTGCTATGGACCTTTGCAAGGCAGCTGATTCAATGCCTGAAACTGTGTAGTGCATATGTTTGCAGTCCAAACAAGAGCTGCAAAACAAATCCTACAGGGAAGCAGTGAAAGTCACCTTCAAAGTAAGATTAAAATTTGATTAGCTCAAGTAGATTACTTTGCATTATCTAATTGTTGACCATTATCACCTGGAAATACTATCTAAGAAACACCCTAAAATGCTGTACCACCTAATACCACCTCTTGTCATTTTCTTTCACCCCCACACTGGCTACTTCTGATTTCTACATTTATAGGTGAGGATAAGTTATTTGAGGTGTTTCTGAAATCTAATGACAGCATTGTCAAAGGGCTTCAAAGTAAAAAGGTAGGTGAACCCCCAACAGAAATGTAGAAAGGTGTTGGTATTCTAGGTGCACAGTGGGACATTTTAATGATGTGATTTGCAAAATACACTCTATAGTAAGTAGTCAATACATATTTGCAACCACTACATACGTGTTCAGTATTTGAGTTGAAAGCTATTTATTTAGTTCTCAGACATTCAAAGAGAACTGTGAAGTTAAGTGTTGGCCCTGCATCAAGATGCAATACATCTAGAAGCACCCAGTTTCATCATGCCATGGGACTGGAATGGAGTATGGAGCACCTTTCACTTCCTTACAACCGTGGCCTCCCTTTATGAAAACTCCACTGTTTTGGACACTTGAATTTGATGAGCATATATGTTGACAGTATTCACAAGAGGCCTTACCTGGAGCTTGTATGGTAAGTTCAGGAGATCTGGGACAATTTTAACAGAATTTTTATTGGACATGAGGTATCTGTGCATAGTTGCTGATTTATTCCTAAGTCTGTATAGTACAGGTGTGACAGGACCCTTCCACTAAAACAATATATTTGTACTAAACATACAAAAAGGTTTGAGGGCCCTCAATTGTCTGTAATTTTACCCTCTGCAAAATAAATAAATAAATGTTGTGCACAGACACCCCACAATCACAAAATAATTCATCATTCAATACTCCAGTACCTACCTTTTGAAAATTAATTTGTATCTCCTTGTAAAGAAATATCCACCCCATGTCTATAACTGCGTGACTCTGATTTACAATAACTTCAGAAGAAAATTTTATATTTAGCAGAATATATTCTCTTTCTTAAAAATGCTTCCTTCCATCCAAAGAATTAGAAAAAGGATCCAAATTGATAATAGAGCAGGACAAGGAAAAAAATATGGAGGAAAGGTACAGAGTGGGTGTTCTGTTTAACACTCCTGGAAAACCTCAGTCACACTCTGCCTGCTCTGTTTTTGAAAACCAAATTCTATTAAGGAAATTTATATCCAGGTCTGGATCTGTAGTGGGACCAGCTCTAAACCTTAAAGACCTGCATCTTTCTAACTATGAGGGTGATTAAGGATTGAAACAGACTACCCAGAGAGGTTACAGCATCTCCATCAATAGATATTCTTCAGACCAGGTTAGACAAACACTTGCCTGAAATTTTTTAGACAGGGTTGATCCGACCCTGAGCAGGGGATTGGAAAAGATGACCTCCTGTTAGCCCTATTTTCAATGATTCTATCATCTGAATCCCCCAGGTTTTTTCCTCAGTCATAAAACTGCAACTTTACAGATATTTTTGTGGTAATCTCCTAGGTCAGGGACTAGCAACCCACAGCCCAACCAATCCACTAGATCCGATCCAGAGAGCAGCAGGACTCTGCCTTTGCCTTTGCCTGTGCCTGCACCCACTCTGGGGCTCAGCAACAAAGAGGTGCTGGTGCCAGGGAGCTGTTCCCATGCTGTTTCCCCTTTCCCATGGCTGCAGTGAGGGCACCACTTCCACCTGGTTGGGGGCTTAGTTACTACCCAAAAAGATGAAACTGAGAGGAGATCTGCAGATGACGTGGTTTCATCATCTCTGAGCCTAGCCGCTGGTTCCTTAACCTTCATGCTGCAGAGGCCCTTCTTAGAGAAGAAAGCTTCTCCCATGGCAGGGTCTGGTACTGTGTGTTCATTCAGCACTCCTGCTGCCTTACCTGCATTCCCATGTCCCAAAGAGATGTTGTTCTGCCCTTAGCCTATGGGCACTGAGGAGTCTTAAGATCATACTATGTTGTGCCTGTCCATTCCAGTCTTAAAGTCTGACTGAGGCCACTGGTAGAAGCTTTTCTTTGCCACTTGACTGCCATTTTAGTTCAGATAGATAGATAGATAATATCAAGGAAAAGAATAGCTGCTTAACTGTATTAAATTAGCATCCTGCCTTCAGTGAACAAATAACCATGAGGCTAGTCACTAGTTTTTGGAGTGGAAAAAATATCACATAGCTCCAGAATTTTTTAAACTGCCAGCTGTATGAGGGCAAATTTTTCAGAAGTATAAAGTATGCAGCATGCTTAGTCCTTTTTAAAAATCTGGCCCTAGCAGTGGATGTTGAGTCCTACTGGGAATTCCAGTCCTATAATTCTGGGAGCCACCAGGAGGAGTGAAAACATTAATGAACAAACTCTGACTCATAGTAAAAAACAGTCCAAATCCAATACACCCAATTCAGATGTTTTTCACCAATAAGTTTTCAAATTACTGCAAAATGAGGGTACCATTTTCTATCCTGGTTACAATCTCTTTCATTAACTATTAAAGACTTTGTTTTTAAAGCTTTGTATCTTTTTATCCTCAGCATATTGTGATTCTCAGTTTCATTCCTTTGATTAACACTGTAAGGTAAACACACACCTTGTTTCATGGGTATAATTTGAGTAAAGGAAAATATTGATGTTTGGAACTGCACATCAAAATATAATACACAGGCAATCATAATTCCTTACCCTGTTCACTTGTTATTGAGCTGCATGCAGGCCAATAGGCCAATTTCAATGCAGGGAAGGATGTAACAGCGTTAAAATTGTACTTACATGAAGGGATCGGAAGGGCTGCCCTGCAGAGGGAGGAGTGATGTAACCCCAGCAGGGTTTGCATGAGGAATGTTAGCAAAAGCCCGGGAAGAGCCCTGGCCTGGGATTGGCTAAGGGGGCTTGTTTAAAAGTGGGGAGCAGTTTTCCCTGTAGAGGAGAACAGAAGGGAACATGAATACGTACCCCTGGAGGCTGGGGGGCACGGTAAGCTCCTGCAGGCAGTGGCGGTGCTGTCGGTGGCAGGAGCATGGCTGCAGCAAGCAGTGAGCTCCCGCAGGTGGCCATGGCACTGTCAGCAGCAAGGTGGGGAGGAGGTGGGGAGTGCCAAATGGTTGTCAGTGACCACACACAGATGCTGCGAGCAGCGGTGGCGGTGGCCAGTGGCAATCAGGGACTGCCCGCAGATGCCGCTGGCGGTGTCAGCAGCAACGGAGGGGGTGTGGTGAGCGGCAACCACCTGCAGGCACCACCAGCAGTATCAGTGGCGCTTTTCGCAGGGGGTGCACTGCCTATCTCGGGGTGCACGTGCACTCACATGCACCCCCTATGCATCACCAATGGAGGGGAAGAAAGACAGACTGGAGGTCAGGGAAAGGACCTCGCCACAGCTGTGCCTCAGAGCCCCTGGCAGAGCCCTGCAGAAGTAGCAACAAGAGGATGCCCCAGAGAGAAGCAGTGCATCCTTTCTCCCTCTCCCTCCCCTTGGAGCCCTCCTGGAGCAGACATAAGAGAGGAGCTATCTGTGAGAAGACCCTGCTACAAGCCCTGGCTAGAGGGGCAGCGATTCCTCTAGCCACCAGAAGCACCGGGCCAGGCAGGGCCCAGGGAGGGGCTGCATTTGCTGGGTGCTGTGAGGGTGTGTTGGGCAGGGGAAACTCCTACAGCCTGCAGCCCAGACACTGCTCCCTGCTGTGCCAGGGGAGGAATCAGCTCTCTTGCAGGGACCACAGAGGAGGAGCCACTGCCTGCTGCACGAAGACCACCGGAGCTCGGAGAGGGACACCAGCAGCAGGGACCACCCATGCAGGGGCACAGATGCAGCCCTGCTCTCTGAGAGACCAAGTCAAAGGCAGTGCACACAGGGTCCTCATAGTTAACCTGGAGCATACAAGATATAGGCTGTGTGTGTAAATAAGTTCTAGATAGTTTATTAGTTGGTATATCAATGTATTTATTTATTGGTTCCTTATTTATCATGGGTGATTTGTATGCATTCACCTGGTGTGAGGTGTATCAGAGAAGCATTAACACTTAAGCCACCATCACCGGGTTATGTTTGTGTAACATTATTGATTTTATTTTATTTATTATATATTATCTTGTAAATAATTAAATTCTGTGAATAGTTTTAGAATGGTTTGCAAGATTGTCTGATTGTTAGGGAAGGCTCTCTACTTGGGGACCTACAGCAGCTACCCAGGGAGCTGTTCAGGTGAGGGCACGGGTAGTGTCACGCCCAGGGTTACATATACATCTCACATTCTGTAGTTCTGTGTTACATGTGTTTTGAATCCCATTTCTATAGTGCATTGCTGAAGCATAAGAGAAGGTCTGGTGGAAACCTCTTTCTTTACATTATGTAACATTTTCCATTACAAAACAGTCTAAGCCACTCTTTTTTGAGAAGATCTGACCCTTCTACTGGTTATAGGAGACCTCTGAAATTTTGATGGTAAAAAAGAAAGCCCTTAGGCAACAGAAATATCTTTTCCTTGTCCCATGAAGTTGCACTCATGTTTAGCTGAGTTTTAACCTGTTAAAAATCGCCTTTTCTTTTCTCTCACTGTTGTTTAGGAAAAAGTTGGGAGGTTACCAAAATACCAGTACCAACATCTCAGTCACAGTCTAATGCCCCCAGGCTAGCAGGCCCTCTCAGCCTGTCTTTACTTCTGCCCCACTTGGCCGTCCTTAGCAAGGGCCTCAGTCCCTGCAAAGCCAAGCCAAAATGTGAGTGGAAGCCTCCATGGCCAGTGGCCATGCCTGGACAGCGTCCCCTCAGGCATCTACTGGAAAAAAACATTCTGACCTGCTGTGGTCTTTCTGAGTTCTTTGCAATCCAAGAATTACGGTTACTTTTTTCACTCATCAGAAAATGAGTAGAAGCTAAGACATGGCATTTTCCAGGGGTGCCTTGAGTCTAAAATGTTGGCATCTGTTGCCCCATATTGATGACATGGCCCACTTAACTTACTAACAACTAGATCGAAGGGCAGCCAGTCAGCTCTCTTCCTGGTCCTCTTTCTCCTTGGAAAAAATAATTCACAACAACCACCACCCTGGTGAAGATAATTTTTGCCTGTCAGTGCTTTGCTGGGCAGAAGCCTACTAGTCCACATTATCCACCTGCCTACAGGAGGAATAGCATCCTCCCAGGAACCTAGTCAAGCCAAGAAAAGATGGGGAGCTCTTTACATCCCACTGCCCCTGTAATGTGCATTTGGGAAGACAGCAGTGTCCTACTGAGCACGGGCTGAAGTAACAAAAACGGGAAAGGGAACTTGTATTGAGCCAAGGAGAGGAAGGATCCTGTGGTGATGCTGCTTACCTGGAGAAAACTGTTCCTGAGGAGAGGAGCTGCCATTCCCTTTCTCTGTTTTAAATGTTATGTCTGCCTTGCAGGAATCCATTTTTAATTGAGACTACTGTTAGACACTATTGGTGTTAGATATGAGCAGAGCTGAACTTTACGAGTGAAAGTGTGTTCACCTGACCCACAGAAGTGACCCCAATGCAACCTTGCACAGAAATACTCCTAATAGTAATCACTGGTGCAGTGCTTAAGTACAGAACAATTTTATTCAGATCAACACTCACAGTGGTGCAAGATGGGTCAAGTAAAGTCAGAACTAGGCTTTTAATATTCACTGTTTTCCAGCTGCTACCAGTCACTAGCCATAGGCCAAATTCTGCTGGCCTTATTCTGCTGGCCCTATTCTGCTGGCCCTATTCCAACAGTATGAAGTGCTCAGGACTGAGCACACTGAAGGTTTTCAGCTACTTAATTTCTATATGATATATATTTAATTCCTACATTATACATTCAAAGAGCCCAACTTTATTCCATTAACTGCACTGGGAGCAGCACTGGGCCTTAGCGAAATATTGACCAGCAACTGAACTGCTAAGTCAACCCCTAACTATGGGTGATTTCTGAAACTGGCAACCAGAAGGCTGGATGAAATACCGGCAGCTGAGTGCCCACCCATCCTTAACACTGTTTCCATGGTGTAACATCCTCTAGTTTAAAAAATGTATTCCTAAAACCACCTATCTGAAATGCATGGCCATGTCTGCTCTGAATAAAATGAGAGCAGGAGTCAAATGACTCTTCTAGAAGTGGCTGCTCTGTAAGTCGTCTTTCTCTATCACTGTCACACACATCTCTGATAATATTTACTTACTGTTTGAAAGGAAAATGGCTTTCTGAAGCCATTATTTCTTTCACCCATCTGCTGTCATAAAGGTCTTTATGATGGAATGATGGAAGATACGTGCACAAAATTAGACACAGTAGGAAAATATACCAAAATATAATGGTTTATCTACATAAGACAATTTAAAGACACTGTATCTATCAGTGGCAGCAGCCTAGTTTTTATATAGAAGGACAGAAACTATGAACTAAAAATAAATATTTAAAACTAGTACTGATATCAGCAGTTACTGCAAACCAGTTTTCAAACTGAAAGGCTTTTTTTAAGGTCACATTTTATTCAGCATTTTCCTGTAGTCCTTCCTGTTCTGATTTTGAACCTTGGCCTAGATGTGCTAAAGTATGTTTATCATTATTAAGATGTAGTGTATATTAAAGCAGCAATAACACTAAGTCATTTAGAGTGTACATCATAAGTTATAGAGAAAATAGGGATCCTGTTTTATTATGCTGAAGTCGTAAAGCTTACACTAATACAAAATATTGCTGGCAGTCACCTTGTTTTATTCTTCTTTTAACAACTTACTAACAGTGTGTAAATATAAAAGCAAACTTTGATTTTTCCATCAGGATACACTGGAAACTCTTTCAATAAAAATCCTAGGGTGCATTTAACACTGTGACCAGAAATATTGAAATTTGACAGTTAGGAGGTTAAAGGTTTCAAATTTATACACAGAGGTGTTTTGCTCCTGTCATGGTCACAGTAGCTTGCTCAGGATAACCCCTTTTGCTTACTGAACCTTTGAAAAGCAGAGAACATTAAGCAATACATCTTGGCAGATGCCCTGGGATTTCATACCACCAAGCAGAAGCGCACATGCACACAAAAAGTGAACACCATCGGTTAAAACTGGTCCAGCTTTTCTCTCTGTCCACTCATACCCAGGCCTGTCGAAAGCAGCTTTCTAATACTACAGCCCATGCACTCATTTCCTGTGGAATTAAGACAGAATTTCTTTAAGTTGTTTTCCAGTTGAAGGCACTACTGTTCTTAATTCCCACAAAGAGATTGATTGAAAGGGTGGAATCAACAAAACATGTACCGAAGCAGAGACTGTAAAAAACTGGCCTCACATAGGATATTTTACGTTCCTGCCATGAAACACCTGCATAAAAGATAAAATAAAATAAAATCTATTTTACACCCAAAATCTAAAGATTTTATATTCCTTTCTGGTTTTTATATTAGGCGTTTCACCCCATGGTTTATATGTGTAGTGCAGTGTTCTATTCTTTATTGCTGTCTGATAGAATAAGTGCAGTTGAGAAGAATGGAGAAAGCATCATTATACCTCTACATTTTGGTTTAAATGATTTTTTTCAAGTGCTCACCAAATCACAATGTGTATGATTTACTCAGAAGCCATCACTGCGTAGACTTGCTTGTAAATATTACAACCTTGGTAAATCAGCAGCTAAAATGATCAACTGTCCTTTGTGTGTTCTTAATACTGTAGTAGAGAGAGAGTCCTTAAATAGGGCCTTTTTTTAAAAAAAACCCTTCAAATTCATTATAAAGTTGTCCTACAAATAATTCTAGTAATCTAGAGCACGTTTTAGCTGTGCATCTTTAAAGCCTAAAACAAGGAATATGCATTCTTCACTTTTGCAACGTCAGTAATTAGCTTACCCCCCCTCAGCAATGGATAAGTGAGAAATAGAAGCCAATAGACTTCTCTTACATGTAAGAACCATTGGCCAGGATATGAAAAATTGAAGGTTAATCAATTCTCATCCATTAAGCACAATGGTGGAGGTTCTTGATGTGCAAAGAATTTAGAATTTGGCTTAACATTAAAAGGTAACCCTTCTTCAGGTAAAATCAACTCTTTCGAGTGAGTCTGAGCCCTCTGCCTTTGCTGGGCCAAAAAGCCTAGGTCTGTCCCTCTGCAAGGCACAAGGCAAGGGCCATCTGTACATTCAGGCCTTTGCCAGAGGTAAGGCGATGCAAAGGGAACGTTGCATGAGAGTCGACTGGGCAGCCGGTAGGAGATTCTGCTTTGGAGTTTTTGCTCTCTTTGCTGAAATGGCATCAGGCAGCACTTTGAGGTTTTCTGCCAGCCACTTTCTTGAAACTAGCCATGGGCCAGTTAATGCCTGGCACTTAAATGGGAAATACAATAATGGAAAGACTACAAGGAACTAACTGTCCTCCTTTGTAAAACCTGTGTAGAAGCCAGGCACATTTAAAGAGAACAGACTTCAGCCCCACACTCCCCAGAATGATATGGTGCCTCTATATGGCACAGAAAAAAGTAGGCCATAGAGCAGAAACATTATGAAGGAACAATAGGTTGCACCCATAAAAACTGTCAGCAGACAAGTTCCTGCCGTATGCTAGGAAGCTGGGAAAATTACACTCCCTTCTGATACTCCCTGTGGGACTGTGCAAGTCTATCCTCTGCTGCCCCCAACAAAGGGTGGGAGATGAAGGTGGCTAAGGTAGGAACCACACCTAACGCACCTTTGCAGATGTAGAGGCTCAGGTGCTAGAGACTCAGTTTTCTATACAAGTTAAAATTTCTTGGACATAAACAAATCATCCCAGCACTTTCAGGTCCATTTGTTAGCATTATGGAGAGGCTGGGAAATTTCAACACAATTCCAAAAGACCACTGGTTCTTCATGTCACCTCTTAATTCATCCCCTTGCAAACTGAACTGGACAAGTCACACAATATCCTAGACCCCACTGAAACCCCTGGATCTTAGATAGAGGGTAGGCACTACAGAAACAATAGAGACTAGTATGGAAGCAGTATCCCCAGATAAGATTATAAGCCAGTAAAGTCCTCTAAGGTCTTCAGTGTTGCTTAAGGCCCATTGCAGTTAATTTCACTTTCACTGTGCCTTTAAGTGCTGAAAAGGGCCTAATGTCAGCTCTTGATGCTGGGGTAGATGTCACCCTTACCAGACTACTTTTCAGACTTTAGCGTGCACTTCATCCCTCCCTGTAAGCATCACATTAAATATGAGCTCTCTGATGCTTTAGACTTGTGTATTATTTGATTGTTTTTCCCCCTCAAATGTTTCTTTGCTTCTTTTCCTCTCTGGCACTACAATCCAGCAGGTCTTTCTGGGAGCCTGACTCACCTACGGTACGATCATGCAAAAGAAGCAATTTTTCATTATTGATAAAATGTAATGTCATAATGTCATGGCCTTTCAGGTCATCATCTTTGTAAGTCAGCCATGACATTATCACAATTTATAATGATAACAAATGACCATAATGTTTGCATGTAATTTTCATTGGCTATTGCAGAATTCTAAAACAACCCTTTCTAAGGCTGGATTTCATTAACTAGTGATTGCTATTACTGCTTATGCTCTTTCCATGCTAACTGTAAAAACTGTTCTATTTGGTATAATAGAGATGCATGTATTTTGTAAGAAACTATGAAATCTTTTTCATTTAATTAAGTGACTTTACTTGTCAGAGTATGTTTGCCTCATAACTTTTTGATAGAAATACTTTGCACTACATCTAAAATACTTTTAATTTAATTCTGAACCTTGAGGTACCTCCATAAAGTCTACACATTTCCATTTCCTTACTTATTAGATGTGACTGACTACTATCAGATTTTTCCTTTACTGTTGTACTGGCTTCACTTATTTAATATTTCACGATAATCTTAAAAGACCGACAATTCTAGAACGCTGGCAAGAGTCTGAGCCTGGTTATTTTCATGTGCTATTACAGTTTGGGAGCCCAGTCCTGGGAATACATAAGCAGATTCTTAGTGTTAAACACATACATCCATGACCATGATGAGACTCTTCTTGTGTCTTGCAGGATGAGGTTTAATTCAGTGTTAAGTACAGACAGGTTGGTGAAGTTATACCTGGATCATTTGGCAGAATATTCTGTTCAGCTAATATACAAATGTTCTTCTGCTTCTGAAGTCTCCTAAACCTGATGTATAGAAAAATAACACAAAACCTGTCCAAAAATAAAGATCCAAACCTAAATAAACTTTTTTTAAAACAAAAAACAAAAATAAATATTTCCGAAATGGCAGCTGTGAGTTATAATACAACAGACTCCATGACAGGCCACCAACCAAAAGGATTCTGTGAAGTACACAATTAGTCCCCTAGGGACACTCTAGTGCAGTCTCTGAAAGGACAAAGTAAGAGCCAAGGATACTCTTATATTCTTTAGGTCTGGGCCTACAAGATTTATCAGGCTCTGGCTCATTTTTCATCTGGAACAAAAAGCATGCAAGGAAATGTTATCATTTTTCTGTGAGTACTATATTCTTTGCTGGAAATGTGACATTATTTTCCTTGGCCAAATTTGTGAATTTATTTGGGAGGAATTATCAGAATTCACTTGCTATCACTTATAACTGGTTACCAACTTTTTGACTCTGCATGCCAAATGAGTGGTACAGAGCTGGTCTGCAGGCTGGATTGACCCACATGCACCAGAATCAGGCTCATACACCTGAATCGGGCCCTTTGCTGGTGCCAAGATCAGCTCCTGAGCCCTGCACCATCTCTGTCTGGCCTCATACGCCAGAATCAAGCCCCAGGGCTCCTTGCTGCCCTTGCCCAGACCCACATGCCAGAATCAGAGCCCCAGGCCCACGTGATGCCTCCATCCAGACTCACATCAGGATCAGGCTCCAGGGCCCTGTGCCACCTCTTCCCAACCCCACACACTGAGATCAGGGCACCAGGGCTCCACACCACCTTGGTCCACCCCTGTGCACCAGGATTAGGTCCCACAAGGCCCTGGGCTGATAATGTAAGAATGAAGAACTTCAAACATTGGTTCTGCCATTTTTGTGGGCCCACCATTCCAAAATTCACTATCTCATAGGAGTACATCTAGGTACTTTTTAATATGGAAAATATCAGACTCCAACATGCACCCTTATCTAAACAGGCAGTGGGACATGAAACTATATGATGATCCATCCCATGCAGAATTGGGGCCCTATGTAAGGTATTGGTCCTATTATATTCAGAGCCATTCATTTTGCACTGCTTCAACATCATTCACTCAGGGGTCTCCTCATTACTGTCTTTGGAGTCTTTGGACCTGAAGAGGAGGTCCATCAATTTTACAAAACCACTGGTCTACTGATGACCCAGTAAGGTCATCCATGACAGTTCAGTCTCCACACTGTATTCACTCAGATAAACTATAGACAGTGTTCTGTATGCTTAAAAAAAGCACTTTATCTCAGTAACCATAGCAATGGAGGCTGAATTCTCCATTACAATACACAGACACTACTGCAACAAGATAAATGTATTTAGGCCATATTAGCAGCAAATTGATGAAAAAGAAAATATCTGTGCCTAAACATTGAACATTAATGCAAGTGTAGCAGTAGCAAGCCAACGGTAGCAAGTTGTGTTAAATGACCTTCAGTACAATCTTTAAACCACTCTGCTATATTCACTCATCTAATTTCTTCAGGCAACCTAGCGTTTTCCCTTCTGGAGCCTACTGATAGTATAAAGGACCACTCTGCATCTAAACTTACCCACAGTCTGTTGGTGTTTTATAAACCATTAGATAAATGGCTTGAGTCAGCTGTACAGCTTAAATTTGGAGTGGGGAAAAGATCCAGGCATCCCTCAAGCTCAATGGCACTCAGATTTGAGTGGTTCAGCAGCCTGGTCCGTAGTTGCTGTTTCTTAAATGATTAATTAGTTACTCAGAAATAACCTGTCCTAAATTTAGAAGTGACTAAATATCTTAAACCTTGAGATGAACTGTTAGGGGTGGGATTCTGAAAGTGCCCGAGCAAGTGAAAACCAAAAGTCTTATTTATTCTTAACTGGCCTTTTACTCTTAAATCACTCCTCTTTTCAAAATCCCACTTCATCTCAGCATCTGCCGATTAACCAACTCTCCAAATGAGTTTTTATATCCATCTTCATCTGAGTAAACTGGACTGAGGGAAAAAAGACAACATTCCCCTTTCCTTTTCCTCCTGCCCCTCCAAAAAAAATATACTGAAGTCCCCACAATCGTGCGGAAAGCCAGAAGAAATGACTCCTATACATTTTAGTAAATACTGTAATTTTAGCCCTTTAAATGATAGCTTTAATCCCCTGGCTTCCAGTCTAACTACGCTATTCTGGCTATTCCATGTAGACTCCCTCACACAGGATGTTCATTCTGATGTTTGAGTTCTATAACAAGCTGTTATCCAGCTGTGCACTCTGATCTGCTTTGTTACAAATTACCAGGTTGTGCCCCATAACCTGAAAATATTCAGGGAAAGAAGGAGAAGAACAGTATTGCCTGGCACAGCCTGGTTCAGCTACATTTGTTCTCATCACAGACCTCAACTACATAAGCTTGACCTCAGGTTGATGTTAAAGTTTTATAGGGTAAAGAGAACAGTTACATATCAATTAAAAAAGACAGGTATGGATAATACTGCCAGGCAGAGCCAAATGATCCTTCTGAAGTACATAATTCTATTGTTCTTTTGTCAAGTAACAAGTAACACAATGTACAGTTCAAATACAAATTTACTGTGTTGTCATTAAATACAGTAGTATTCCCAATGCAGTAACTTTACTGTGTGTAGGGACTGTCTCTCCATGGATGGTCCACGGTTTGGAACTCATAGATATTTCTATAAAGCAAACTGAGGAGGGATATCATCATATTGAATTTGCATCTCCCCTCAATCCATTGAAAATGTAGGTTATTGTTTTTTTCGCATATCCTAAAAAAAGCCTCTTGAGCTCTTGTTGGCAACCACTGATATTAAGGGTACTTTTAGCTGTTTAAGTCTTCCTCTTCTAACAGGGGTCAAAGGGCTGTAAAGATCTTCTCAAAAGGATATAGAAGGAATCATTAAAAGGGAGGAGGAAGAAAGTGACAGAAGGTCAGCCTTTTTTTTAATGGGTGCATCCCCGAGGGGGTCAGCCACAGTTGTACATTATACTCTAGCTCCAGTACCTGACTTTTAGAAACCTACAGCAAATCTTATTCACAGTTCCATGAGCATAAAACACAAGACACAGTCCAGTGTTCAAGGTACAGGGAACAGCAAACTTACAAAATAAATACTTAGCCTTTCAAATAAATGTAAATGTAAGTGCCACATGCATAAGGTCAAGATAAGGGTAAGTGTTTGGTATGCGTGTAAAGCATTTTATTGTATCTAAAAAATGACCCTTTAATAAAATCTTTTGTTGATCTTCTTCTTTTCCTTAAAGTCAAGTTTACTGTATATTCATTGTTTTTGCACATCATATGTAGCTTTTTGTAAGGACTGGTGTAAGGCAAAAAATTTCCCTTTTTATGTGACACAGCCAGAAACAGAATAGTGAAGGTTTTCAGTGATTTCTAGACAGCAAGCAATAAACTGCGTTTGCACCCACACACTTACTGCCTAACACCCCATCTGGTAACATTTCCACGTCTCCAGGAAAGAAATCAATAGCAATAATCTGTGAGGGCCTCATAGGGTGTATATTTTTTTATCACGCAGCTATTTGGAATTTTTTTCCTATCTGCTTACAGCAATAGATTGTTCTTTTTTGTTGGCTAACATTGAAATCCTGGAGCCATTATTATATTTTTTAAAAAAGCAGTAACTAAGACTGGGAGTCAGAATAATATAGTCCAAGCACTCCTAATAATAATGTCACAATATTTATCCTATTCAGGCAACCAAAGTACCAGCCAGCAGATATGTTGAAAAATCTCATACAGTAAGAATCTGCAGATTTAAAATTCTGTGGTACCACCCTGCAAAGGCTTAGGATGTCTGAAATTCATGAATACATGAAGAGATGGTGTACTAAAATAGAATATACATTCAGCTTTCATTTTGCTCCTACGCAGAGAAGAAATTGTCCCTATATTCTGAAATTTAGAACTGTGTCACTGTTGGTTTTCTGTGTAGGGAGGAAATATGATGCTTTGTTACTGGTCTTATTTATTGCAGACCTTGTCTGGAATCTAGTATTGAAGCTGTGCTTGATGAGTTGCTGCCTTGAACTTTTCCACTGATCAATGCTGGTGCTATGGCTGCATGAAAGAATAGCTTTCCTGAGGAGAAGCTATCACATGGGAAACACACTACACAGTAAGCTAAAAAATCTGCTATAATCTTGTATGCTTAAGCTTAAAAACGTGTTTTCCCAAAAGAAATGGTGATAGTGAATGACCATTTAAAAACTGAGATGTTACATGAGCAAGAGGTCAGGTCAAGAACAGTGAGATATTTAAAAATAAAAGACGAAATCCTGCCTTCAGTAACATGATAAGATGCATGTGGACCAAATGCATGGCTAAAGTACAGGACATTACAAAGCAAGAAGACATGATTCATATTTCTTCTTCTTCTCTTCCTCCTCCCCACAGTGACAAATAAAAGGATGTTTTGATTTTTTGCTGTACAAATAATAAACTTCCCTTTAGGAATGGGAGCTTCTGGGATTTTTGTTTTCCCACACAGTATTTTGTTTATTTCTGTGCTCTGGTGACAACACCAAGAGAGGCAACCAAGGCTTTGTAATTAGGGCGCGTTTTTTAATTTATGCATTTTTCAATTCCTGTTACTGTTTGGACAGAACTGGCTTTTTGACCTACGTAAGTGCTCTTTAGAGGCAGGATTTTACAAGGCTTAACTCCACTTTGGCACCTCGGAGGAGAAGGCAAAATTGAATATTCAGAACCTGTTGGTCCTTTTCAAAAATGTGCAGCCTGCTTTCATAAGGGGCCTAACCAATCCAGGCTGTACCTTTGCTTACTAGTTACGTAAAGTAGCATTTTTGTGAATATGTTCAGTATTACCAAATACAGGTAAAGTCGCCATTTTTTGACAGGCAGACGATAGCAGTGGCATGCTTGGCTCTTAGTACTTTGAAGCGGACACATTACATTAGGAAAGGGGCTTTCTTTATTTTCACCCTGTACAGCTCTTGAGTACAACACTGGCACTTAACAAAGGAGAAGGAAGGAGGGCTCTAAGATTTAGACACTAACTAGGGAATCAGTAGAGCTGGGTCTAAAACCCTGGCTCTGCTGCAAATGTCTCAAAAGGGGATTTTGGATGCTCAGTGCTTTTGAAAAATCAGGCAGGCTTCTGAGTCAGGAACTGGGAGTGTAAGTTTAGATTTCTTCTTTTCTTCTTTTAAATCTTGGCCTTAATCTCTCTGTGCTGAGTTACCAATCTGCAAAGGGGGAAGGATGGTATTTTCCCGACTCACAGGGATACTGTGAAAATAAATCTATTAATGTTTGGGAGGCGCTCAGGTATTGTGGCAACGAGGGCCATATAAATGCCTAGGTAACTAGTCAGGAACTTAGTAGCCAAATGAAAATGGAGTATTGGGACTATAGCCAGCCAGTGTTACCTCATTTAATCTGAGCATTTTAAGGATGTAGATTTGTTTTTCTTTGCAACAGATCTAAACAAACCACATTTATACATGTTTCAGTGTTTCTCCATCTTATTCTTTGCTCGTAAGCACTCTGTTCACTTATGTGCATCTGTCAGCACATATATAGGAAGTATTTGGTTTAAATGAGTTGTGACCTCATGAGACAATCTGCTGTTTGGAGACTATAATAAGTGTCTGCTGGGTTTTGAGTCTTGACCTTTCTTATTTCTGTCCATATTCATCTCAGTGTGAATACTTTTATTCTTTCCTTCAGAGAAAAAGCTGTCAATCTTCACACTGCTCTTAATGTCTGTACAACGTGGCAAGCTGGTGAATCCCAGTCACAGTGAACGCTGAGTAATTAAAATGAACTAATTCAAACAGTTAGGCTAAACCTGAGTATGAGAGCATTTGTTGTAGGCTCTGCCTGGAAGCACAGACAAAATCAATACCTAGGGGCAAATCCCTTGCCTAAGTACACACTCACTCACAGTAAAAGCTTTAGATGAAAAGACTCTCCCAAATCATTTGTGACTTTCTAGAGCTTGTTGAGACATGGTAGAGTTGAGTCTCATTTCTCTAAACTAGAAATGATAGAAAAAGCCACTGATTTTTATATAGGAGCCAGGAGCAACTTAAACTCCTGCCCTTGCCCTCATATCAGATCCTGAACCCCGTCATGGCTTGACTCTGCCTACACAATATCCCCAATTTCAAAGCCAAAAACTCATCCACTTCTTTCTGTCATTTCCATTGCATTCCAGCAGCGCTGATTCTCCCTGCCTTCCTTCCAGAAGTCCCCTTTCTTCCAGTCTTTAAACATGTGGCTTACAGGATGTGCTTAAGTGATCTTTCCCCCAGGAGGAAGATTGAGCTTGACCAGCAAAAACGATCTTTTTCTCTCTCATTTGCCCACCCCAAATGCCTTGCAAGGGTGGGATTCAGGAGTGTGGCCGTAAATCCCGTTCTGGAAAGATCCCCTTGGATAGAAATACTCTTTGGGAATCCCTTCTCATCCCCAGACTGCAGAGCCATCTGATTTCCTCAGCACTGCTTCTTTTTCCTGGGCCTCCCCTACAGTTTACAGGACCGCTCATGGACTGAAAAGCAGTGGAAGAGAAGGAGAAGGCCCAGCTGGGGGAGGAGGTTTCAGACTGTGCTTTCCAGGGGGGGCAGGGATATAGCAAATCAAATCCCTCGCTCCAGCCCTGAGTAGAAGGGAACAGGATCTAGGAACCTGCTGTTCCTGATGATGACTCAGTGCTGCCCCTCAGAAGCAGGGAGACAGAGTGCCATTTGTACCACAGCACGCCCATTTTGCAGTTCACCACTAACCGACTGTGGCCTTAAGGCATGTTTAACCCGCCCTGGGAAAGACTGCCCCATTTTAGTTAAGATCTCCATGTGGTGCAGAGCCAAATTAGGTCCTCCAAAAGTTTTCACCAACCTGGCTGCTGAGGAGCAGGGCAAAGGCAGCATGGCCAGGATCTTCTTATGCCTGAGACAGCCTCCAGCTGCATTTGTTTTTTCCTATGGCTCCAGCAGCAACTCCTGAAGCTGTTTCAATACAGCCCAGGAGCAGACTTGTGAGAATGCACAGGCCCTAGAGAGCCAGGAGTTGCCAGAGAGCGTTTCTAGACAGGAGAATAGTTTAAAAGATTTGGTTTTAAATATCCCTCTCAAATTGGAAGGCTGCCCTGAACTAAGCAAACCTCTCTAGCCTGAAAACATCATGTAGACAGCTCAGGAGAATTGTTCTGGGGTTTTGTTTTATTTGGGGGGGTTCTAATGAGGCTGGCAATACAAAATAGCTTTTCTCTCTGTGCTCCCACTCTTGTGCCTCAGGGTTCAGAAGCACAAAAGGGAGCTTCAGAACTGGATCTGTTGGTGTCACTGGGCATAAGCAGGCACAAGGTGCCCGAGGGAGGCAACAGATCCACATGCAAAGGGAGTTGAACCTCTGGCTCTTCTGAGGTTTACTGGGTGCTAATTTCAGCCCCCCCTCCCCCCTCCCAGATCATTTTCTGCATTTGCCATCCTCCCCACAGTTCCAGGGCAAGGGGGGTTCATCTCCCCAAATATTCTATTTTTCAAACTATGTTGTTGCAAATAAGGAACTAACCACCAGAAAAAAATGTCCCTGAGTTGAGTAACTTGCCCTGAGTTCATTTCAGACCTGTTGCAAGATAAGCAAGGCATTTTTCAAACAAATATTATAACGGCTGTTTTCTGCTGGAGTCCAAAGGCATATTGGCTTAGCAGGGCTACAGGCCTACTGATATTTGAGTTTCCTCCTCCTAAAAATCACACAAATCAATACATTTTATAGTGCTCTCTCACATGCCAGTCCAACTAAACTTTTATTGCTTCCTGTGCCCCTGCCAAAGTCAATGTAACACTATTTAGCATCAAAAGTTTCTCCACTGTCATGAACATTTTTATGTTGTACCTACACCGTGCTCAAAAACATGCACAAGCAACAGCTTAAACAAGGGAAAGAAAAATCTGATTGTTCAGGTCCTTACAACTCCTTCACATCCTTGTCTCTATCTATATCTTTCTTGTTTGCTTTACCTTTGTAAACTAGTGGAAAAGGGTAAATTAAATTATAGTAAAATGTCTTCCTAAATATGCTTTCTCACTCCTCCTTCATGTACGCAAGCATTGCAGACAGAAAGAGATTATATATCCCATAGGAATTTGGTGCAATATTTTGTAATTCTGATTGAAATGTGTGCTGTCTAGTCCCCATAGTTTAATTTAGAACAATTAAGGTTCAGAGTACATGAGCTTGCAAAGCACATTACAAACAATGGCTGCAGAATAAACTGCAAATCAATCTACACTAAATCACCCTGAAAATCCCTGCTAACACAACAAAGAAGTCTAGATTCACAGTCCTTTAATGCAATCTCCTCTAGTCCTTGCAGCTAGAATGAGTTCCCTATTGTTCGCTTATGAAAGAATTTTATGGAATTGTTTTATTCCTTCAGACCTAAAATAAAATGCCACTGTCAGGCAAAGGAATAAATATACATATGGTAAAATTATATGTACATGCAAGGCAGCCGGCTAGCTTGAGTTCCATTCTTTGTTTCACCTTATAACACTTGTTTTTAATCAGTTCCTTGTTTCTTTTATATAGAACTACAGATGAGCTGTAGGGACTAACACAATTAAACTTAATTATAGGACATCCTTGGCATTATACATGCTCATGCACAGCCAAGATAATAGGGTTAGTACATGGCAATTATCAACTTTATATGATTTTACATTGCTTTTTTTGCACCGGCTGACATCTCTGTCCCCTGCTTTTATGACCATGACTTTACTGCAAAATTATGCCTAAAATATTATTTTTAACAGGGTAAGGTCAGGTTCAGGCTTTAAGACACCCATGATCTCTGAAGGTTTGATTTTTCTCAGTGGAGAAATACTTTGAACCCATAAGAACCATGTGCAAAATGTGACTTTTTCAATAGAAAGGCTCCCACAAGGTTCCTCCTGAAATCTGATTAACAGGGGACAGGTAAGCACATGTAGATTTTTGTCAAAGCCATATGCAGCTATTCAGAGTCAATATCCCTCCCACCCCCCTCCACACACACACACACACACACACACACACACACACATGCACGCATGCACGCACGCACCTTTTTTAACTATAAAACACACGGGGCATATTGATCTTGTAAGGATTTGTGCAAAGCCTCTTTTTCAAACATATGACAATAACATATTCCTCCCAATCAAAGTTCAGTCAAAGGAAATGGCTTCCAGGAGAGCTGGGTTACCCAGCCAGCCCCAGAGCAATCTAGCTATGTGACAGAAGGCAAAGCATGAACTATCAGTATAATTGCTTGTGGAACTGACCACAGAGGCAGGGTCCGATCCAAAATCTACCACACTCCATGGGAGTCTTAGAGCTGACCTCCACGGGTTTTGGATCACACTGTCAGCCGCTATTTTGAAAGAATTTTCTCCACAAGTGTGCCTCTGGCTTGAATGCTAACCAGCCTTCCCCATGTACTCCACATAGTTGCTGACTCTATGGCTAGAACGGGCAGGGAGGAAAGGGAAGGATTGGTTTAAACAGGCGAAAAGAATAGTACCATAGTTTCTGGGGTGCATGTCCTAGCAGCTATTCTTTAGCACCTCAGTGAGTTTCTGTAGCACTGCAAAGGACATACTTTACTAACTAGAGTTCCAGCAACACCTGAAATTACAGAAACTTAAGATGTTAACAGAGAAATAAAAGTATTTTCCAGTTCACTGGGTTTCTGCATATGGCAGTGTTTGGTGTCCATTCAGTTTCACTGTTTCTCCTGAATATTCAGTTAAGCTCTGCACCTACATGCTGTCCTCCCGCATTCACATGAGCCCCATTAAATTACAGCCATTCATCCATGCAGAGCCGTTTGCAGGATTGGGGACTCAGCAAGTGAGTTTTTTCCTTTGCCTATGTGCACAGCTTTTGGTGGATGTCTGGCATTTCCCATTGCTGCATCACCACTAGTGAGTGCACCACTAAGCTAGATAAAATCCCAAGCAAGTACCAAACTGTAGTCCAATTTTATTCAGTCTCCTGCATTATTATTTTTCCAGTTAGGGCGATGCATGAACCACATTTAAATCAATCAAAGAGCTTCATGTAAATTATCCAGTAGAAAGTCTATTTATTAGCAAAGGAAGTAAACAGGCCTTTAAAATCTGATCCTGTCCCTGTTAGAGTCAGTGGCAACTTCAATTGATTCAGTGGCAGGGAATTGGTCCTTAGTTAACATAGTAACTCCACAGGGAGAAGAGCTACAATAAACACAAGAGTATAAAAGTTTCATCCTTGATTCAACAGTTCAGAAACTATATTTGATTCAACGCTTCCATCATTAATAAAAATTAACAACCATCAGGAAAAAATAAAAACATGCCACAGAATCTGCCCACCTCCTAATAACACAGGCAACATGTGTGAGGGCAAGGCTTGAAAACCAGTAGGTGTTTTTTTCGCCTGTTCTCACACTGACTTCTGAACCACTTTTCTCTTCCCCCTCACTAGCATTCTGCAAATACTCTCAGTGGTGCTCATTAGTAGTGTTAAGCTGCACTGCAGGGTTCAAACTGTTATTTTAAGTGAAATCATTTCATTAATCAGCTTTTTCATAATTGCTCATTTGTGGGAAATAAAAATATTAAAGACAGACGTTCAAGGTTTTGTTTTTCATTTGCAAATGCTTGATCTCAAACTTGATCAAATCTGTGATATTTAGAGGGGTATTAACAAATCATTCTGATTCAACTCCTTATCACCTGCATCATTCCCACTTATCCTCTGCTACCACTATGATGAAGCAACAGGGTATTTCGAAGTTCAAAAGACATCAACAAATTAGATGTTTATTCTCTAGAGTAAGAAGATCCTCTGCCAAAGTTTTTTAGTATCGAGGGGATTTGGTGTTGTGGATCAAGTTAGATTTTCATCGTCACATTGCTATTGATGTAATGGAAAATGACAAAAAAGCAGTTTACAAGACCTTGCTCCTAATTCTACTTGAACCAAAGCTACTGGAACTACAGTTGTAGTCTTACAGCCCATTTGGATGAAATTAAGATCTTGAGGGGGTTTTGGGAGGGGTTGTTTTTGTTTTTATAAAGACTGGCCTGGACATACTTCCCACATATCAGCCCAGCTTACTGGTATGAAGGAATGCCAGGTGGATAGATGTTGCTCTCCTATGGGGTTAGATACCCACAGTGCCCTGTACATGCTTGTATTGTGTGGGTGATGGATGATGCTGGTATTTTAATTGAGAGTTAATAAGAAGCTAAGACAATGGGACCTTGTAAACCCCATGGTTCAATAGAAAGATAGATAGATTGCCACCCTTCTCCCTGGAAGAAGGGATCTTTAAAAAGTCTATCCAAATTCAAACAGAACCAGTGAGTGCTATCAGATTCCCTTGACACTAATTCAAGTCTTAGTAGATTTTGGTTTTCTTAAGAATTTATTTTGCTCTTCCAAACCACTTGGGAGAAGAGCATGACCTTGACTGAGCTCCTGAGAGAGAAAGGCGATGCATATATCCCCAGTAGTTGCAAAAAAGCCAATGAGGGCTTCCAAGTTCCTATTCTCCATCCCGGGCAGATGAGCAGGCAGTAGGCAGAGCCAGGTCACCCCTTTAACATGCCAACTCATCTGACCAGCATGAAAAACCAGCATGAAGTAGGAAGTAAGATATGCCATGAAACAAGTGACAATCAGGTACCAAACTGTCCCTATGAGGCCTCTGGTGTTTGAAAAACAGTCTAGATACATTTGAGTCCAGGTTTTGATTCCCAGAAAAACAACGCATCTTCTTCCTTTTCCTCTTGACTCTTATAATTAAAACTGCTATGTTTTACATATTTATTCTGAAATAATGTTCTGAAACATATTTATTCTGTGATCCTGGAATCCAAGAAGTTTATAACGTTCTGCCTTTTGGCCAGATATGTTGCCTACCTGTTCTTAGCTCAGGGGTGAATGTTATATTTGTTCTAAAGTTTTGTGCAATTCTCCTTGATTATTTTGGAGATATCCGAGTATAAGGGAAAGCAGGTGAAAAACATACTTGCTTCCCTCTAAAAAGTATTCCTACTGCCATGAATTATGTCATAATTATAGCAGATGTGGCCAGGGAAGGGCTCTTTGCTCACTTGTCCTCCCTCTTTAGTACAGTAAACGGTCACTGGATAAAATGCACACATTGTCACTGGAGCAGGAGGGATGTTTCCTATCTCTGACCCAATGAATCATGTATTTTTCATGCAAAGTAGAATAGCTTCAACAGGCAGAGAGCGATGTGCCCCCTCCCAGCCCTGTCACAGAAAAGCTTACAGCCTGCTAGTTATGGCTCCTTCTGAGAGGTGGGAAATGTGAGTTTAAATCTTACCAGGCTGAGGGGAAAGGATTTGCACCACTAAGCTCTCTTTCACCTCCCCTGCCTACCCCACTTTGCATTGCGAGAGAAGGCAGCATTGTCAGTGCAGGGTGTACAGACACAGGTAAAGTAAGGTGTGCTCCAAGAAGACCTGTCAGAACAAGCCACTCTGATAAGGCAGGTGGAGGAATACCTCATTTATGGATCCCAGGAGGCATCTGCTAAAGACCAAGTTGTTAACTCTTTTGAGCCTGAAGTATTTCTAGCAGAGGCAGAAGCGGAGAACTTTTAATGCTGAAAATGGAGGCATCTACTCAGCTGGGGTACCTCCAGGCTTAAGCAACAGTTGGCCAGAGGCTTCGAGGATCACGGTTTTGGACTAAGATGCTCAAATATCACCAATTTGTACCTTTTTGGATCTGGATGTCTTTATCCTTAGATGGTTTGTAAATATGATATATAATTAGGGCTGTCAAATTTTAAAAAATTGTTCGTAATTCATTGCACAATTAAATTAGTCACAATTAATTGCAATTTTAAATCACACAGCTAAACAATAAAAATTATGCAAAGGAAAATCTCAGAAGTATGCAAAATTATGCAGATACTTTGTATGGTTAAGGGTGGGTATGGGGAGGGTGTGGGGAGGGAATTTGTGATGGTGTGGGTGGTTGTGGGTGTGCGTGGGGTTTGGAGCCTGGGGAGGAGGGTATCCCACATGCCCTGGCAAGGTGCAGGGTACTGTGAGTCAGGAATGAGGGCCAGCACCAGAGCTGAGAAGGCTGTGGCTTGACAGTGAGAGACAGACAAAGCCACACACAGATAGTGCTGCACTGGTAAGTCTGTGGAGGGGAAGGGACAGGGAGGGCAGGGGTTGCAGATCAAGGCCGCCACAGTAAGGGAGGGAGTGGGACAGGGGGAGGCGCTGGGGTGAATGGAACCTAGGGCCAGGGCCAGGGTGGCTTATCCAGGGGTATTGGGGGGTGCGGCTCCCCACCATTGTGCACACCCCCAGGGGAGATATTGGAGACACACACCCCAAATTTGTGAGCTGGGTGGAGGCAGGCTGCTCACTGCAGGATGGAGCTCTGCATCCTGCTGCCTTTGCCCTGGGAACCACATGACATCATGTTGTGCCTCCCACCACCAGGTGGGCAGAGGACATGTGGAATAGCCAGCACAAAGCTTCCAGGGCAAAGGCAACAGGGCGCAGAGCCCCAGCCTGCAGCAAACATCCCACCTCCACCCTGTGCACAAATCCATGGGACACATGCCCCCCCATGTCACCCCCAGGGATGCGCATAGTAGCAGGGAGCCACCCACCCTACACCTGAATGAGCCTCTCGCAGCTTCGTCCTATGACTCGCCCTGGCCTTGTGATCCCATTAACCCCAGCACCTGCCCCTGCCCCACTCCTTCTCTCACCATGATGCCTCGATCTGCCCCCCCACCTCTTCCCTTCCCCCACCCCACCACAGACTTACCGGTGTGGTGCTGCTGTACACATGGTGTGCAGGCTGTTGCTGCTCATGTGTGTCTGTGTCTGGTGGCAGCTGCCCAGAGACTGTACCCAGGCTGCCCTGAGGTCCTCTGCACTGCCACTGCTGCCCTGCTGGGCATCCTGGAGGTGGGGGACCAAGGCCTGGGTGCAAGCTCTAAAACCATGTGTGTGATTAACATATTTAAAAAATTAACTCAAAAACTGATAAACATGCTAATTGAGTGAGTTAACTGCGATTAATTGACAGCCCTACATATAATTATGTTAATTGAGTTCTATGGGACTTAAGCACATTCTTTTAGCATATCCTTAGATGTTTTATGGAAAAGGGATGGATTTAAGCACATGAATATATGCTGAGATGAATTTGGAGACTAAGAATATTTCACTAGTGTAATTCTAATCACATCAATGGAGCTCACCAGTACCAATGAGAGCAAAATCAGAGCTATCCAAGATATCCAAAGCCCTATTTAATAACATAGTTTACATCTGTCTCTTATCTTAAAGCTATTCTAAGTCATTTCCCAGCCATTAGCATATCCTACCCAAGGAACTGTGATGAAATACATCTAAAAGGCAGGATACCAAAGCAAGGTTGCAGCAGGTAGAAGTTCCATCCTAATGGCCCTTCAAATTCTCGGCTTTTGAAAAATTATAATAAAGTGTAAACAGTATGAGGCCCAAGCAGAGTGATTAAATCAATCTTTGGGTCCTGTGCTTTCAGGAATGTCAGTTCCCTGTATTGCTGCTGAATGGAATACTAATTTCATGAGGGATTTATTGGAAACAAGACTTCAGATTGAATTATGGTGTAATTATGAACTGTTTTTGTGTGTGCTACAAGACTGGGCAGCTTGCCACTGGGCAAAATCCACATCATATCAAACAACCACTGGAGGATCCGACTACTCTGCCAACCCTCCTCTCTCTCAATTAACCATCCCTTTCGACTGCCGGTTCCACAAATTAAACAGTTTTAGTCTCATTTATGATATCATAAGTGAAGAGGGAAGAGTTGGAACAATCAAACACCCTAGCCTTTCAGATGACTTATTTCCTCAATGACCATATGCTTGCATACAGTTGACTCTCAGCTGATCTTATACAGAGTTAGTTGACACTGAGATCTTAGCCTCAAACTGCCAGCTGTCTAGCTGTAGAACAATTATAGCAGTTCAAATGCTATGTTTTCATCAGGAAATGTGCTGGGTAGGTATCTTAAGGACAGAATTCTTTCAAGCTTAGTTATGAGAGGTTGCTTATGTCAGAGGTATCCACAAACAATTTTAGACTGAGTTTACACACTAAAAAAAACAGAATTTTAAAATATCCCTTTATTTGAATAAGGTAAATGGCATCAGGTTGCAGAGATGTAGATGCCTTTAGGGATTTGCCACCATAAATAGAAAACAGTATTTGTGCAGCTACACAGAGGGTTGGATTCTCAGCTGGTGCAATCCATAGAGCTCCTACCAGCAGCCACTGAGGCCCTCTGTGTTTCTGGGGACATTTGGAAAACCTGTAGACACTCCTAGGCCAGATGTTCAGCTGAAGTAAGGGTGATAAAGTGATTTACACCAGTTGACAATCTGGTCTAACTTCAGCAAAATGTGTTTAACAAGACTTTACCAACCCCAACAGGTAATCAAATGTTAAGTGATAATATCAGTGGATAAAAGAAGCAACAAAGGTATAAATCTAGCAGGGAGACCAGCTTTCACAGAGCTTGGACATCTCAGCTATGCATCTATGTCCTAAAATTGGGCACCTAAATCTTAGTTTCAACATTTTTCAAAATATTATCTTTCCTGTCTCCTTCTGTTCATGCAGCTTTTTTGGCCTGTTTAGAATTACGTTTTTTGCTTAAGTTCTAATAAAATGAGTTAAATAATTAATGTCACAATCCAATATCTGATTATAGAATTTTTTTTTAAAATGCATTGAATGTAGTGCCATTCTCATACTAAATCTTTTTGATTAACGATCTTCAAGGAAAGCTTGTTACATGCTTACTGTAAAAAAAAAAATCCAAGGAACTATTGAAATACAATTCTAAATTCTTTTTATGATTAGTATTTTTTTCATAAACATGATTTTTGATGTGTGTATAAGAAGCATTATCAAAGAAACATCCACCCTAAAGAAACTGCAAATAGAAACCTCCCCCTCAGAAATCTAGTTTATGTCCATAGGTGAATTGCTTCTGTGAAGGCACTGCAATTTGACTTTGTACAAAAAGGGTCATTGAACAGAAGGTCAGGCAGCTGGCCATTTCCATTTCAAAGATGCTATCAAAAGGCCAAGAGGCAGTTCATCCAGCAGCCCTTTAGCAAACAAGATTTTCTCCTTTCTCATTTATGATATTTTTTATGCTAAAATAGTTTATAGGCTACCCCGAGAAGGTCCTTGATTCATTTTCCTTGAAACGAAAGTGGACTAAATGGAGCTTGGAAAGGACTTTGGTTCAAGAGATCGGAAGAGCTTTTGAGTAATGAGGAGCCATTTGGTGTCCACTTATCAACAGCCTGGCAGTAAGGCAATAAATCATTACAGGGACTCTGCACTTCAGCTGAAGACAATTGGAAAAGGTAGCTCTTTTTATTACAAATTATTGCTTATCACATCTTTTATGGCAGACCTCAGTTTTATGAATACTTGAACTTATTAATCAAGATAAGCCTAACCAGTTTAGAAAACTTTGAGGGGGTCTTCACATGCCAATATGTATAGTGTGTGGAAAGTCCATCCATAGATTTGGAGAATTGAATGGCAACTATATCCACAGTACATCCAATCTGCTGGCTGCTGACAGCTTAAATGACACTGGTTCTTCTGGGACTGGAGAATCACTTCTCACCATTGAACATCAAAGACTTAAGCATTAGAATGATTTAAAAACAGGGTACCCCTCCCCTGCATACTTTCACATAAGGGAGATGGGCTAAGGTGTTCCTTAGAAAATAATGAGCAATTGAGTTTATTCCCTTGAACACACCGCTGCTTATTAAGAAGTGGTTCATTTGGTTATTCAGCTTAGGAAAAATCAGTTAATTCAAGATTGCCCCAAAGACCCTCATTTTTTCCTTAGGTCTTAGGAACAGGAAATATTTAAAATGGAAAACCTAAATGTTTTTGCTTGGCTCACCTCTATACATGGTACCTAACCCCTGGGTTAACAAAAACTTAATACTTCACCTTCCCAGAATTTACTTCATAATATTCATGCAGAAAGGACTATTTTATTTATCTTTTTGAAAACTTTAAAACTGTCTGGTCAGTACTTCTATAATTATGTTCAGGCAATGAGAGTCCAAATGTACTAGTCTTAGAAGGAAAAATAATAATACTAATTCTTTACACTTCTGAAAAGCATCTAAAACAACTTTCTCGTAAGCATCAACCACTTTCTTCATTAATAGGTAGAAGCATGGCCAATAAAGAAAATTTGGAAAGTAAAAAGCACAGCTCCTTTTACCAGAATAACACCTTTCTGCATCCTGTCTGGGTCTCGTCTGCACAAACCAGTGACAAGAGCAGTAAATATTACTGAACTGTCCGCAATGTCTACTGTGTTTAGCATTATATAGGAGACTCACCAAGCTGAAGCCTTTCACCTCTGACACTGGTATTTTCGGAGATATGTCAGTATAAAATGTTTCCTCAACACAAAGCTGAAAAGATTTCAGTATATCTATGGGATATCAGTACATCTAGATAAGATGAATGTTTTGCACAGCAGGTCAATATTTATTTATTATAAATCAAACTCTGTCCATTGGAGAGGTGGAGGTGTGCATTGTGATAGCACACAGGAAACTAGCTTTTGATGGAAATAGCTGCACATTTGATTAGAGAACAATGAAAGGGTAAATTCTGAGCTGGTACAAACTGGCATTACATTACTCAATAGAGCTGCAGCAATTTGCATTAGCTAATGGTTTGGACCCAAAAGTCTGGCCAAAAATAAACCGAAAAGTTCATGAATGGTCTCACCAATTACACAGTTAGACAATGGCCACATCTACATGAGACATTGACCCTGCAGTTGTTACTGCACAGTCATTTAGCACTTGCATACACAAGTACTAAGTGACTGTGCAGTAACCAGAGTCACTGAAGAGCTTTTAGGTGACACTGACTGTATAATAGCTCGTTGCTACTGTGCAGTAGCATTGCATCACGTTTCATGCCACGCGACACTACTGCACAGTAGTAACGATCCACTGTGCATCCAGCGTCTCGTGTAGACATGGCCAATATATGCAGCATGAAAGAAAGCCAAGTCAGGTACGCTGCTGCAATCCAGAGTCATCCTCTGGCACGTTACAGAGAAGACCCCAAATTTAAGTAAAATCACTCTTTCCCGGCTTTTTGTTAAGTCTTTTTTTCTCAACAGTGTTTGATTACAGTAGGCTGCTCTCCTGCCCGAAGTCTATGGATTGTGTGCATGAAAACAATGCAAGGAATTCTCCTTCCTCAAAGCAAATAACTAGCCCCAATCTCTCTCTAGCTGCGGCTGCAGCCTCAATACCACACTAACTTCCAGGATCTGTTAAAAGTATGTGTTTTGAATAATAGACCACTGTCCTAGGCCGTGCGCTACCCATCCTGAATGCTGAAAGCTATGCCCTGATGTGGAGATTTCTGAGACTTGCTAGAGCTACCTGGCATCCTGGCAGTGATGTGCTGTTGTCTCTATAGCAAAACCACTGGATACATTGGGAGTCTCCCATGGCTCTCCTGTGCCAAAAACGATTTGGCCATTGTTAAAAGTGAGGATTATAGTATAGGAAGAGCATTTATCCTGGTTCTGAAGATTCAGAAACGCATATTCACATTCTTAAAGAGCAGTGGAAAGTAGCAGTAGGCTGGCTACTAAATAGGCCTGGGGTGTTCAAGATTCAAGCTGTGAGCACAAACCACATCCAAAGCCTAGGCAGACTGAGAAAGACTCACAATTAATAGGATCCTGGGGCCTTATTTGCAGTTTGGCCTCCGCTTATGCTTGCACAATCACTTATATGTGTGTGGGGTCTTTTATACATTTGCTGCTTGCTCCAGCTTGCTTATTAAGGATTAATTTTTAAACACTAAATAAAAGCTGCTACCTTTGTTTCTTTAATTAATTATAAATTAGCCCATTGAAAGGCCCCTATTTACATCAGTGGGGTATGGATCATACATGGCATGTGATGTAGGCCAAACCTTAATCTGTCTAACAGTGGTGTGATCTGGAGCAAGGGTCTGTAGCCATTCCAGCAGAGTTTCTTCCAACTTTCTTGATACCTCTGTGTCTTCATCATTTCCATAACATTGACAATGTGTGGGGTTTTGGTTTTTGGTTTTTAGACTGAACAAATCACTTTAAATACAACCTATGGCTAAAATTCAGGACTTCCAACAGATGGATTTGACGTCTAAATTCCAGTAAGTTAGATTAAAACATTGTTGCTACCACAGTCTAAAGCTATTACAGCTAGGAGTCAATTGGAAACATGGTTGGCCTGTAATCTTTGAACCGATGTTGAAGAAATTACCTGACTAAATAAGAAGTTCTGACTGTTTTCCATAGCGGAATTGAATGAATTTTGCCACATGCATGTCAGTTGTGAAAAGTCATATCACATTATCATTGTCTTTTATGTGGGAAGCCTTTGCCATCAACTAACCCTGCTACTGCTGCTGCCACTTCAGGCTCTCCCTCCAAAGGCCTCCACATCTCCAAATACTTAGTGTTAGAGGTAGAGCAAAACTCCATCCCCGGAGGTAGCCCATACCTAAGCTGCTAATGATGTCTGCTGTTCTTGTAGGCAGTACAACCAGCTGATGCTGCTATTGTTTCTTTGACAATAATAGAGAATTTAGACTTCCTAGCCCCGATGTATTTTTCTTCCGCTCTTCCTAATACAATGTAAGCTACTTTGAAGCCCTAGGGACAGGCTCAATCACAACCCTCCAATGGGTTTCGTAGCTGAGTTTCTGAACCTGTGACCCTGGGTGCTGTTGCAAACACTCAAAGAAATTCAGAGAGGCCTTAAAGATTGAAGATAATGCTGCAGCTCTGTCTTTTCTGCACAGTCTCTCTGCTGTGCTATCACTGACAGACCTTGGGCCTTCAGACTTAGCTCATGCTTCTCCTTTCTGGGAGAAGGCCAAGGAAAAAAATTTCAAGACCCACAAACCTTGTTAGGCCTCCAGATGCTGTTTCCTGTGTGGAGGTGACTGGTGGGATTACTATAGGATTCCATTTAAAATGAGAACAATGTGAACAATGTCTCGGGTAATTCAGCTGCCATCCATAGCCTGAACTGTGGTTTGTAAGTGTCAAAAATTGTTCTGGAACATTTTGGAAACCACCAGCTACCCCCAGATTTTGACTTGCTACTTTAGAGGACACCTGTAAATCCCTCTGTTAGGCATGCATGTAAAACAAATGTATATCTCACACAAGCTTCGAGGTTCTAAAACAGGGATACCTTGAGATCCATTCAAGGGCCACAACATGCCATGCAAGTTTAGCAGTGTTAGGTGTCCAAACATGATTCACAAGCTAAACCCAGAGATTTCAAATAAGAACCCATAGTGTTAAGAACATAAGTGCCATACTGGGTCAGGCCAACAGCCCATCTAGCCAAGTATCTCATCTCTGACAGCATCAAAAGTGGATCCTAGGGGGAAGGGCACTGAACTGGATAAATCTTGAGTGACCTGTCCCCTACTCATTACTGTCGCAGAGCACCTCAGCGCTCTGGTCCTGTAAAGAGGGGAGGTGTGTCGCAGAGCACGCAGGTGCCCTGCTCCTTAGCGTGGGAACAGCTGGGGAGAGAGCCCTAGCCCTGAGCGGGGGCTCAGCTGCTGGTTACCAGGGCAGCCAGAGTAGTGATAAAGAGGCACAGGTGCTGGTTGCTAGGGCAACTGGTGGAGTCAGCTGACGGGAAGGAGCAGGGCCTGGCTCCCATTTAAACCCAGGCTGAGGCCAGGCAGGGTGTTCCCTGCCAGACTGAATGAAGAGGGGAGGCTAGACTGTAGGTACAGCTTCAAGACTGAGGGAGGGATAGAGCACCCCGATGTGTCGGGACTACTGTTATAGCCAAGCAGCTTGAATTTATGTTGCAGCCAAGGGGCTTGAGTTTGTGTTGCTGGTTTGCTGTTTATGACCAGAGGACCAGGTGAGGCTATTGCAGGTTGGAGGAGCTCCATGCTCGCATGGGGACCCTGGTGCCAGAGAGGGTGCAGCATTCGGGGACGCAGTGACCCCAGCCCTGAGAAGGGGAGTGGAGAGTTGGAGGCCAGGCCTATAAGGCTAAGGCTGCCTGAGCCCTGCAGGGGGTTTGAGACCCTGAGGAGGAGATTTGGGGCCAGGCAAGGCTACGGCCATCTGAACCCCAAGGCTGTGGTAGCCCGGAGGCAAAGGGGGCAACAAAAGCTGAAGCGTCTGTGGGGCACAGTTGTGAGACAAGGTTGTGAGACGAGGGCGCGGTGGGAGACAAGGGCCGCGGAGAGCCTGAGCGCCAGAGGGCGCAGAGAGTGAAACAGCCCAAACAACGTCCAGTACATCCGCGAGGCTTGGCGCGTGGTAAAGGGGCAGTTGGAGCCACACATAGCCCATAAGGCTGGGGTGCACCGAGTCTCACTGTACAGAACAGGGGCCAAGACACAACAGAGCACCAGGTCCAAGGGGACAAAAGGCAGCCTCCCTCTTATACATATGATCAAGACGTGGCAGGCAAGAACGAGGGTGCTTTGAGATGCCCTTGGCACGGTAGGGAGTGCTAGGGGAGATCACGGCTGCCCCTAGGACCCCGTGCTGTGACAGTTACCCTTCCTGGCATCCACCATTATTGGTTTAGAGATGCCAAAGAAACATTTCCAACTATTCTGTTCTACAGTTATTAATAAATTTATCATCCATGAATTTTTAACCTAGGTAATGCTATCTGCTTCTACCACTTCCTGTTGCAATGGATCCAATAGGTTAACTATATGTTGTATAAAATAAATAAATAAAAAGTACTTTTTCTTGTGTTAAACCTGTCACCTACTAATTTCAGTGAGTGCTCCCTAGTCTTAGTACTCTTGGACTGGGGATCAACAGTTCCTTTTTCACTTGGTCCACACCCTTCAGGATTTTATAGACCTCAGTTGTTTTCCCCCTCAGCTGTCTCCTTCCCAAACTGAAGTCTTGGCTTTTTAGTCTCTCTTGATATGGCAAATGATCCACACCCCTGATCATTTTGGTTGCCTTTCTCTGTACCTTTTCTAATTCTACTACAGCCTTTCTAAGATGTGAGGACCAGAACTACACACCGTATTCCAGATGTGACCATACCAAGGATTTGTATAATGTTGTGATGATGTGTTGTATTTCACTCTTAATGTTGTCCAGCATTTTATTGATTTTTGGTTGCCACTACACAGTGACCTGACATTTTTAGGGAACGATCTGCAATGACTCCAAGACCTCTCTCCTGAATCACAGCAGATAGTTCAAACCCCAAAATGTTAAAAACCTTCTGACCTGTTCTGATCTTCCTGAGTTCTTGGCAACAAAAAAATTGCTCTATGGTTTTTCTGTAGTCAAAAAATGAGTAAAAATTTAAGATCTGGCATTTTCCAAGAGGTGCCCTGAATTTAATGAGTGGGGGGCAGGGGTCTTGTATTTAAAAAGGTTGAGAACCACTGTACTAAGAACATCTAATTGTCATTTGACCTCAGAGTGACTTAAGTCTCTGAAAATCAGCCTTATAATCCATGCCCTCACTGAAGTCAATAAAAGCTTTGTTGCAGTCTTGAAACAGCAGCATTAGGACCACATTTACATAAAATATTACTAGCCTGAAGGAGGAATTACTCTGAGTTCCTATAAGAAAAGGGTATGTTCTTTCCTTAGGACAATAATGCATGGAGGTGACCACGAGCATAAATGAAGATCTATACCAAGGGTAGGCAACGTTTTTTGGCCAGAATGCCAAAAACCCACAATGTCTACATTGGAAGGTGCCAGAGTGCTGGCATGCCAGAAAAACAAAATGGTGGGGGGTGTATATGGCAGGACACACTGCATATTAGTATATGTAATAATCATAAATGTTGCCTTTGTTGTTGTGCATTCCTTTTTTTGTTGAGCATGTTGCAATGAGAGAGAGGAAAAAGAGACACATAAGAGAAAGAAAAAGGAGAGCAGAGAGAGAACCAGACACGTGTGCACACACACATGCACAGAACCAGACAAAGGCAAACAAACATACAGGACCAGCTGCACAGGCACATGGAGCTGGGCTCCTGGGTCACTGGACAAAGTCCAACCCAACAATGCCCTGGTCCTGCCAGAGCCCCTGTGCTTCCCTGGGGAACCAGCCCCCAGGGCTGCAGTGCAGCTGACCAAGGCCCTGGCCTGAAGCATGTCCATCAGCCCAACCACCCACCCACCCCATAAAAGGTGCGGTGCTCCTGGTGAGGGGCAGCACCAGCCTCATCCTGGTGGGGGGCTGGGCCAGGGCTGGGCTCAGAGTGGGTGGGACTCAGGCAGGCTCAGCTGCAAGCCATTCTACAAGCAGCCTGGACTCCGTGGTTGGTAGTAACTACCAGAGTCTGGGCTGGCTGCAGCCGGGAGGCTGCAAGCCTCTGCTCCGCGCTCCAGCATGAGCTCCATACCGGTGGGTGCACGCATGCCTCAGAGCGTGAGTGGGATAGGGCCTGAGGCAACACAGCCCTTCTGCTGTCTGCTCTGAGGTGCACATACAGTCGCTGCCAACATGGAGCTGATGGAGCTCCAGGCTGAGGAACCCAGTGCCCGCTTCCTGCTGCAGCTGCCCAGAGCCCAGGCTGGCTACAAACAACTGCGCTGGGCTCCAGAGCCCAGTCATCAGCTCTGTGCTGGCAGCGGGGGAGAGGCCAGGGTTGCACTGTCTTGGTCCTCTCCCCCACCATCCGCTCCGCGGCATGTGTGCATCCGCCAGTATGGAGCTAATGCCAGAGCCCAGAGCAGATGTTTGTAGCCCCCTGGCTGCAGCTGGCCCTGGTTCTGGGCAGCTGCTGCCAACCACGGAGCCCAGTCTGCTTGCAGCAGGGCTTGCAAGCACCCAGCCGCCTGCTGGGAGCAGCCTGGGCTTCGAGGCTGGCAGCAGCTGCCTAGAGCTCAGGTTGGTGATGGCATGCCAAGCAAAATGGCCTTGTGTGCCATGCTCAGTACATGTCCCGGGGGTTGCTGACCCCTGATCTATACCAAAAATATTGCAAAGGAAAAGCTTAAAAAGAGGCCATAAGATGGGTTTGATGAGACTGTACAAAGAGTACTGACTCATCAGGTATCTTCCTCTCTCAAATGAGTTAATAATGGAGTCAAAAGAATCTTCTTGTCAGAGTTTTCCAAACAAATATTGTTCACCTCTGGTATTAGCCCACCATAACGGTAATGACTGCAGCTATGAGAAGTTCATGAAATTTCATCAGAAAATGGTAACTTGAATTGGATGAAATTTTGGAACAATTTTTGCCTTCCTATATCAAAACGGTATAAATGCCAGGAAAAAATTAAATGCTCATGATTTCTTTTTCTTACAAATGCATATTTATTCAGCCATCCACCAATAAAACTCTTCCCAGAAAGGTACCGTATTTACTAAAATACAAGGTGAGGATTTTTCCAATCAGCATGAGGAAAAAAGCTCCTCATCTTACATACAAGGAAACCTCATTAAATATATTATCTATCATCTAACTGCTTCTAAAAGCAACATGCACTCTGTAATGGAAACCAACTAAGAAGTTAATTAAATGCAGCCAACACTCAGCACGACTGTAAAACACATGTACCATATTGGGCAAACATACTGATAGATACCTCTTTTTTTTTTGGTATGCATGGCCCTTAAAAAAACTGGGCAGTTGTTCCCCAAGAGGGGACAAGCACTGGGTCTGGAGGTACTGCAATACCAGGCCAGTACTCAGAGGCTGTGTCCAGACAAATGCAGATGTTTGGTTCCCCAGAGACAAGAAGCAGTGGCGCACCTTGCACCACAGCTATTTGTCCCCAGGGAATGCCCATGCCATGAGTGCTTTGGCAGCAAGTTACCTGGGGGCAGGAGAAGAGGCTGGAGCTAGCACTGGGCTGGCCAAACAGCCTTACCTGGGATCCTGGAGGCCTCCCAAACCCGCAGCCACAGAGATCCTGTCAGACAGAGCCTGGCCAGCAGCCGCAGAGTGGCTCCGGGTGGCCTGGCTCCACTTTTCAGCAGCACATGCTGCTGCTCTTTTTTTTCCCCATGGGATATCCAGGAATCAAAAAAACCCATGGGAAAGAAACAGAGCAGCGCACACATGGGCAGTGCACCTTTGCAGCATGGAGAATGCCTGACTGTGCGGTATGTAGTGCTGCAGATGTGTTTGCGGTGCCACATACCACATGACCACGCTCATCTGGATGCACCCAGAGAGGCCAGAACAAGCTCCAACACCCTCCCCTAGTGCCAAAAATGTTGATGTGAACTTTTTTTTCTTTTGTGCAGCCCTTAAAAAAAATGGGCATGTGTTCCCCCTGCAGCGAACTGGCACCAGGCCTAGTGGTATACAAGGCTGGTACAGGGGGAAGGCCAGAGCCAGCCCTGATACCCTCCTCTTGGTGCCAAAAAGAGCAGGTCTAATTTTATTAAAAAGAGTCATGAAACAAAAATGACAACGCCATAAGGGAAGTACAGAGTGCCCGAGCAAGGGACTAATGTAAGAGGGATGGGGATGAAGAGAGGAATGCAGCTAAGTTACGGAAAATACAATGTTAGCCAACTAAGCCCAGGGGAAACAACATCCCCAGCTGGGGCCCCAAACAGTTCACCCAGAGGGAGAAAGGAAGAGAGATGGGGCTTAGGGATGCTCTAGTAATACTGTCCTCTCCCTAATAAATGTTGACAGTGCAGACATTCACATTTATTGTCAAAAGAGTGATGTAAATTGTTTTAACCACAGAAGCCCAAGCCTACCAAGAGGAATGGAAGCAAACTGAATGCCAAAAATGTTGCTCTCTTCACATGAAACAAAAGAGAGGCGCGGAATACTGGAGTTGAGGTCATGAGGGATGAAGAAGAACAATGAAATTGAAGGAACTGTCCGTTTTGAATGAAAGAAAATACATACTGGGCACATCTCCACATGCAGATTATCCAGGAGCAGTTAACTCTCAAGTAAACTATTCAAGAGTAAACTCTTCCAGGCACATGTCTACACATGCAGGGACACAGAAGCAGCAGACCACTCCCACTCCTTGCAGCCCTGCAACGTGCCCCTGAAATAGCCAGGGAGGTCTCCAGGCTCCCCCAGGGTGCTAGCCTAGGGTCCAGGAGAAAGCTATCTCCTGGAAGGGGCTGGAACATTGTTCCCTGCCCCTGGGAGCTGCCTGCTGCCAGGGCAGGGACAATGTTCCCCTGCCCCAGCAGCAGGAAGCTCCCAGCCCCCACCCACTCCACAATCACAGGGCCCGGGCTGAGAGATGCTCATCTACCAGCACCAGCTCCACAGTCACAAGGCCGGCATGGGAGATTCTTTGCTCCCAACCGGAGTCCCACAGTCGCAGAGCCCATGCTAGAAGAGCCTTCTTTCCCAGCGCCAGCTCTGAGAGATTCTTCTCTCCCAGTCTGAGCCCCCAGTCACATTGTGGAGCTAGCACAAGGAGAGAAGGATCTTCCAGCCCAGGCCCCATGAATGCGGAGGTGGGGCTGAGCTCTCTGCTAAAGGGCAGGGGGACATTGCTCCCTGCCCTCTGGAGCTGCCTGCTGCGGGGGCAGGCTCTGCCATTGGAGCCTGGGTGGGGACAATCTCATGCCCCTTGCTGTCCAGCTGACTGGTAGCACATTTGCTGCCGGTCAGGCCTCTACACATGCGTTAATGTGCAGTAAGTAATCTCGAGTAAATTTGCTACTAAATTAGTAAATTTAACTAATGATTAAACCCAATTACTGCACAGTAAGCATCTGCACATATAGATGCAGACGCTTACTGTGCAGTAAAGCATCTCCTGTACATGTCCACTGTTGCATTACGGTGCATAATGTCTGTACAGGGCCAAACCTATTTCCTAGACAGGATCATGAAAGAGTGCCTAAGGGCATGAGCCTACACCAAATAAAGCCAATGGAAAGAGTCCCACTATCTTCAGTGGGCTTTGGATCAAGTCCCAAGCCATTATTGATTCTTATGATGTGTTCACTACCCACATATAATCACAGAAGTAAAGACGACAATCCATAAAAAATAAAATAAGACTCTGACAGGAGCATAGCTATATAGACCATGTGGTTCAGCCATAAAGCAGGAGCACTCACACACTGCACAAAAAGCTCACTACCAATACAAAACAAATGGAAAGCAATTTACACTCACAAAACAGCCCCTTTTGTTGGTAGTGATTGTAGTATGGGTGAAACTGGAAAAAATGGTTAGTAGAACACTGCAAGACTCAAGGATGCAAGCAAGGACCAAAATGTAACACTGACCACTCAGGATACTTGATACAGGTCCTCTTCCTTCAACTCTGCTCAACTATGCTCAAAGCTAATTGTTAATTAAACCTACAATTTCCCTTCATCTTTTAATCCCACTGGTGTCAAAACTATGAAGGAAATAAAATAAAACATGCAAGGTGTGGAAGGCTTGGGCAGACTACCATGGCCCTATTCCACTTGAAAGGGGAGCCCTAGGAAATCAGTTAAGCTGGATGCAAGGCTGAACTAGTGACAGAGAGAGGTAGTTAGTTAACCATGTAAGTCTGGAGTCAGGCAGAAGTCAGGATAGATTTGTATCCTTATAAAACAAGCTATGCCATTGAAAATGCTTTGGGTGGGAGCAGTTGGGGCAGAATCTTGCCCTGTATGTTCATGGAGGCTCTAGGCACTCAAACACTGGAAAATTTTAAGCATTTTTAATTCTGCGTCAAATAGTTCACATAGTGTTAGTGATAAATGTCATATCACAGTTAAAATAAATAATTAGTATGTTAGAAGACCCGTGTTATTCTACCACTGTTCTTATAGTTCAGATATTTCTATGGAATACTCATATTTTCTGCTGACACATTTACAAGTGGGTTCAAAATGCATCATTATGGAATATGGTCAGAAGCATTAAAACTATAATTAAAAAATTACTTTTCAACCTGACATAAAAAATTAAAAGCTGGTACCAGGGAACAAACAAACTTGAACCTATTGGATAAAAGGAAATGTATTATTTAAAAAATTAATTATTTTTCTTGAGTTTATTTTATAATAGCAAAATGACATTTGCAGACCTTAAAATAGAAAAGATTAATCCTTACATTTAATTAGCCCTCAGAGGTTTTCTCTCTCTCTCTCTCACACACACACACACACACACACACACACACACACACACACAGAGTCATAATTGTCTACACTGCTGAGTTCACCACAAAGGCACTGAAATGGGTCTAGGGGAACTAACCATGTAAAGTGGCATGCTGGGACCACAGCAGCTACGACAGCCTACAGCCCAGGTAGTGCTTACAGAGGACAGTGCAATAGTTCGACGTTTTGGCTATAGATTGGAACGTTTAATTTCATATCCCTGCGCCATCTACACATTGCAGAGGACATCTTACTCAGTCTTCAGTTTGTTTTTGTGATAGCCTGGTCCAAAAGAGCATGGTTAAAATATTATAATATACAAAAAGTGTATTTTTGATCTTCACCAAATAAAAAAATGGTAAACGTTCTGGCAACGTGGGACAGAAACCAATTGATATTTTCAACCCAAATATGCAATTTTTCTGGAAAGTTATGAAGTTGTAGGAGAGGGGAAAGGATTATTTGACACTGCTTTGACACCTTACCTAAATTAAATGAGCTTCAGCCCACAAAAGCTCATGCTAACACATGCACTCACACACTTAGTCTATAAGGTCCAAATCTACCCTGCCTCTACTAAAACAAGTGTTCTCAATTGTCTATTATGAGTCAAATCTACAACACAAACTTTGGTAAGAGGCTATTGTAAGTAAAAGGAATTGAGAGAGCCAGAAGGGAGTGCTACAGTATTTTATTTTAATTTAATTATCAGGAGTTTTTAATACCTTCCTTTTCAATACATCCTCATTTTATGGAGGAATAAAATACTGTAAAGTCCTCTATTCATCACACCATGAGAGGTACTGATCTAAACCTAGTAATCTAAGAGCAATCTCAGTCTCTGGGTTTATGATGTATACTACTACTCCTACTACTGCTTTAGATAGTTAATGATCTCTGTCCATCACAAAGAATTTACAATATAAAGTGATCAAAATGGGTTTTATGAAGCCCCCCTCTCTTCCACAGGTTAGCTGAGAACATTAGTGTACACTAAAAATGACTTCCCTAAATTTGTCATCTTATTTTTAGATGCATGATGATTAATATCACGTATCTATATTCAGAGATGTTTAAGACATGTGCACTCTATTGTTTATCACATTCATGTTTTGATCATTTTTAAGGCAAAGTTTATGGGGACAGACAGGGATCATTACTTGGTGTTTTCAGAGTTGCTTGTCATGCAGCCTCATCTCCATAATCTGCCTCCTGCTAGTAGTAGCTCCAGAAATACTGTAGTGTGTTGGCAGTAGTCCAGAAGATAATAGTGATGGCTGCTTTGTGTCTTATGATCCATTTTAACTGATCTAATTTAAAATTTACCTGACCAAGAGTGCCATAAAGTGTACTCATAAGGCTTATATTGTTAATTACTACATTAGGAAAGTGCCAAATACAAGAGGGTGGGATGATCTTCTTTGCAGTTGAGGAATAATGGTTCCCTTCCAGCTAAACAAGAGGCCACTTGAGGGTGTGATGAAAGGCAAACAACACAGTCATAGGAACTGGTGACAAATACCTGCTAGAGGAAAGTGAATTATGCTTTTTCTGTGTGTTTGCATATTTCCCATTTCTTCTGTACTTTGGGACATTTCAGAAGCGAATCCAGTCTTTTGTGCATCTCTGCAGTATACATGTTGGATCCAGAACACAGGAATCTCTGAAAAACTGAAGCATTATGTTGGGCCAGTTTTCATTATGATTGTTATTACTATTATTATGATTAACCAGAAAACTGATGAAACAGTGACTGGAGATATCCAAAACATAAATAGTAGTTCTGGTTGCTTTCCTCAAGAAGCCCTGCAACTCAAGCAGATGAAACAACTCAGACACAAGATGTACTGTTTCATGCCAGATGCCTCTGTACAGTAATTACAGCGATGCCTCAAAGTGTCATAATTATTAAGAGTCGTCAGTGTTTCCATTACAATCCCCGTTGTGCAGGGAATGAGTCCCAGATGCATCAAGATACACTGGGATGGAACTTAGTATGCAAGTGGCCAGCATGGGTGCATTTTAGTTTCATTGATTCAGCCACCTTCTCTCTTTGTATTTCTAATGCACCCATCACTGCACTACTCATTCTACTGAGAGTTTGGGGAAGACAATTATCTGTTCCAAATGATATTTAAATGTCAGACTCACCTCTCACAAACCATAGAACTAATGAGAATAACAGCAGTTTTTTCTAGAAGGCAAAAATGAATTTGTTTATGATGCCATTAAATTAAATCCTATTTTGTTCTTAGAAGCTGCCAAGGCTGCTCCTTCTATAGAGATGTCATAGCAACATGCATCAGGGGGTGTCAAGCAGAGCTGGTCAAAAATGACTGTGGTTATTCATGGAAAAAAAATTAAAAATCAATTTTTCCAAATTTCCTGTAATTGTTTTCAGGTTTTGCAAGGGGGGTGAGGAGGTGTTGAAAAATTTCAACCAAATCAAGCTTATTTTTCATTGTTTCATTTTGCTCAGAAAGCCAGTTTTTGTCAAAATATGTTTTCCTGGAAAAAAATGTGGCTGGGTTTGTCAAGTTCAGGCTCCTTGTAATCTGAGTTCCCCTCCCCCTTTTCTAAGGTCAGCATGTTCACATTTCATAGTACTCTTTAAAAATCTCATTAAAATCCAGGTCATGCCTGTTCTACAAATTTTAATAGTTCCTTAAGTAATATTACTATGCAGCAATAGTATGACAATATGCTATAATGAGGTGATTTGGTGAGGAACCAAGGGCAAACAAGAAGTGCAGATTTTTATATATACTCATGTTTTGGAATTTCTAATCCGATTCTATCTGAGATCTGAGTAGAGCGAATGACTTGCTGCGTGTTACCTGAGAACACTAGTATTTTAAAGCTCATTTTAAAATAATCTTATAGAAATCAGTTAAAACCACAAAAGCAAAGGAATTCTGATTTAAGGTTGCTGTTCCAGGTTTATTCCCCCTGTTGTGCCTAAGTATAGTTTTCTTTCTATAGTAATTTGCACTGACAGGAAAGCTTATCAGTGGGGGAGAGAGACTCAATACATTAAATATTCTGGGGCAACATCTGGCAAACAAGATGCTGTTGAAACTGGCAACTGTATTAAATACCACAGAGATATAAATAAGAACTGTGTTTTCCTTTCTCCTCTGTTTCATGTAAAACGGAGTGCCATGGCTGAGATCTAGGGATTCTCTCTTCAATGTCACTCCCAACACCACCTGAACATCTGCTCTGACACAAATACCACCACCCTTTTTTGCTGTCTTGTAAGGAGAGGTGACAGAAACATCCATTTGTTACCTCCCTCAACCCAAAGTTAACAAGTTAGAATGAATAACTGAGCATAGAAAGGGGCCAATTTAAGAAAAAGTCCATTGGATTAGTTTGAAATTTGATAGAAAATAAATTCAATATTATAAATTCCCTGTTGTGTTGCTAGAAGGAGAAAAGACTTAAGTCTTAATCCACTGATGGTGCTTTTATTTATATAATGGACAGAATTATACAGGGAAACAATTGCCCTTAAAATTCCTGTTTACTCTAGTCAGAGTCTGGACTTGTGCTCTGGGTCTTGTACTAAGTTCAGAGGCACTATTGGGCACAGAGAAAATGCAGGCTTAGACCTTTCCATATACTTGGCTGAAATATCTTTTCACTGGTTTCAGAGAGAGGCTGTTTAAGTACAGGCAGATTTGCATGGTTGTTTGTGTATTTATTAAGTGCCTTCAGGTATTTATGAAGTGCTTTCAAGTGTATTTATTAAGTGCACTACATTGGGAAATGGGGAGTTCAGAAGTCAAAGTATAATCTGCAAAAATCCGTTTTGGCTCATCTTAATCACTAGTAGCTTTTCCACAAGGCTTTTATAAAACAGCCTAAGAGTATGTATGCTGTCCTTTTCCATGGGCTACCTGGAAATGATCTGAGTTATAGGTTAAGATGAGAAGGGCCACTTCAATGCCATAATCAGCCTTCATCAATCACTACATCCAGCATAGATGCAGAAAAGCTGAAGTGCAGCTAACAAGACTTTGTCAGTTAAAAGCTGGAATGGAGGGTATCACAAGTGTTAAAACACTCTGTTTACTGTATCTGAAGGTAAAGCAATCTATATCCCAATCACTGAAGTCATTTGAGGCCTGCCCGTTGCTGACAAATGTGGATAGACAGATATGTAAAGATGATGCGTCATGAGCTGCTGCTGATGAGTTTACTGCAGAAGCCCTGTATTCACATCAAATGTGTCAAAGGGTGACAGAACTACATCACACAAAGTCTGGCAGTTTAATTTGGTGTCAGCTATTAGTGTTGACTTTCAGCACTATTGCCGTTCAGTGTTTCTGCCAGCAAGGTGACATAGCCTCACAGATTACTAAATTTCTTTGTTGTAAGAAATAGGGTTTGCTCACTGCACAGCAGTCCTCTAATAGAGAAAATCCAGAAGGTCAGAAAACTATTTTTTCGGGCCGCAATGCCCCATTTTATTTAGACTTTTCATTACTTTATTTTTAGTTAAGTGTTTGATGATATAACCACACAAAAAAAGCAGCTATGGTTGTTTTTGTTTTGTTAATAATTATCCAACGTATTCAGAGTCCTTATTCATGTTAAAGATTAGGTTTACCCTTATCAGAATCTACCAAAAGCACTGAAGAAAAGCTGTGACGTTATGTGGAGAGATGGTTGAGAATTTTACACTCAAAACATTTTTTCCGTCAAAGGAGAAAAACAGTTTTCCCCAAATTTATTTTTTTCACTAAAACTGTTTTGTTTTTTCCTGAAACTTTTCAGTTTCCCTTGTTTAACCTCTTTCTTTTTACTTATTGCTATTTTCTACCATTTTGGAAAATTATGCAAAAGGAGAGGAATAAATGAGGTATAGTCTCCCAGCCTCCCCCTGCCCACCAAGATGGGCAGCCCACACTGTGGGGACTTCTAGTTCACCAAATCAAATAAGAATCTACCCCTACCCCCTCGCCCCCTACTCTCAGCACCTCCCCTCCCCTACACCCCCCGCTCAGTCAAGAAGGGGAGACCCACACACTGACACTGCTGTCTGGGCTGCTCCTGACCTGTTCCAGCTGGGGCTAGAGAGACCAGCTGCATGAGGAGCCAGACTCAGCTGGGGACAGCAGCAGCGGGTTCACCCTTTCCTGTGCCTTCTCTGGGGTAGGTGGGGAACAACCAGGGGAGCAGGAAGAAAGGGGAACCCACCCTCTGCCACTACTCCCCATGCAGCCAGATGAAGAATGGAGGGGAAAGGGGAGGTGCCACTGAGTAGGGCAGGGAGGGATGCCAAGAAGTGGAAGACTCCCACCTGCTCTCCAGACTTTTTAAAGTCCTCAACTGCTGCTCCTGCACCATGGTCTGAAAGGGGGGTGCGGGAGGGAGTACAACCTTGCCATCACCTCTGGATCTATCCCTGCCGCTGTCTGTTACAGATTTAGAAACAACTCTTCTATCAAATTAGGTTGAATAAGTGACTGGCAAAGTGCTTGCACAGGCACATATACACAGGTTCCTGTAGTTCTTGGCCATAGCTATTTTACATAAACAGAATATTTTTGCCAGAGCTGCAGCTTACGTTTTGATTTCCATGTGAAAAAATGTTGTGATTCTCTTCAAAAAGTTTTCAGAAGCCACGAACCCAAGTTAACACAGGGTCAGATGAGAATATGACCAGAATCAGTCAACAAAGCCCAACTGAAGGCTTGGGTCTGCCTGGCAATGAAGAAAATAAAAAAGAGATTCAGGCCAGGTACAGACATTACACTTTTATTGGTATAAGTGATCAGAACCCTTGTTAGACTCTAGACACCCTGCAGAAAATGTCAACCCTTAGCTTTCACTAGGTTTTTTGGCTACAGAAAAATAATGTGGCAGTTCTTGTGCTGCAAAGACCCAGGAAGACAACAACAGGTCAGAATGTTTTTGACACTGTGGATCAAGCAGTATCTGTTTGAAATCTGGTTTTATCTTGTGACTCATGTGTAGGTATTTGCACACCTAACAGTGCTAATATTGACCATCAGTCTATGGTAACCTTACAAGGATCTCACAGCACCCTAGGGTGCTGTGGCATTGTGGATGATAATCAGTGCTGTAATACATATGTTGTGATATGTTTTTTCACCATTGTCATTCTCTTGGGATCTGAAAAAGGCTGACCAAATTTCAAACAGATACTGCTGCAAGTTGGATCTAAAGGGAAAAACACAAAGGCCCAATCAGTGCCTGCAGGTATTCAATAACATTGCCTTCAGCTATCTGACACCCTTTGATTTTGCATTCATACTGCAGGACACATACATGTGTGTGCAGATGCATGCATATTTCTTCACCAAATGTGCTCAGTATAACCATTTAAGTAAGTCTGTTTCCTACCACATACTTCTACATAATGCATGCTCCCGTCAGATGGGACATTCATTCTTCATGCAACAAAGCATTCTCTCATCCAGTGTTACTTTGCACACAGCTAATGAACATGCAGTCTAAATAAGCCAGTACCCAGCTTAATAAAAAGTAAATATTCTTACCTGATTTTCCCCACAGTAGCTCCTAAAGCCAGTTAAGAGAGCAGTTTCTCATGTATTTTAGGGACCCTACTTCCCAAAAGCTGCCTACTTCCCAAAAGCTGCTTGCCTTAAGGTCCAGATCAGACCATCAGATATGCCCTCTGGGCAATTCCCTGTACCTCCCCTTGCTAGGCTACAGGTGGGGAATGCCCATATCAGACATTTTAGAGCAGTGTTCAGAAATACGCAGCTCAGCAGCTGACTGGGAACAGACCAAAAAGCTTCTTATTCCCATTTGACCTGTAGAGCCTGAAGTCCCCGGTTGTACTCCAGGGTGCAGAGATTATTATAATTTCTCTTTTTCCCCAAGTACTACATTACCCAGCATCCAAACTGCCTCCTTCATGGAGCTCCTAAGTATGGGCAGTGGCTGGGCATTTCACCCTTGCCCCTTGATCTCCTGTTTGTGGCACAGAGAGAGCCATAACTTGCCCCAGTATTTTTGTAAGTTGTTCAGAACATTTTCTAGATCATTAGCCCCTGCCAGTCTACCCCAGTTGTTCTGCACCACAAATATATTCACCTCGTTCGCCTTCACGTTCTTGTAGTCCTATGGACGGAGGGGGAACAAATGAAGCTGCCTTACTAGATGACCAGGGCCAGTCCAACCATTAGGTGAACTAGACAGTTGCCTAGGGTGCCAAAATTTGGGGGGCACCAAAATTATATGCAGAACAAAATAACAGGATCATTCTAAATAATAGCCCTGGCCTGCTATGGCCAGCGCTTGGACCAGCGCTGCCCCCAGCCCTGCTAGTGCCCCTCACTCCTGACCTGCAGCCCCAGCCCCCAGGCCAGCGGTGCCCCTCCCTCCTGCCCAGCGCATCCACCCCACAGGGCTGGAGCCAGGGCTGGTGCTGGGGTTGCAGCAGCCGATTTCCCGGCTGCTTTTCCCACTGGGCCATAAAATTTCATTCTAGACTTCTTATTTTCCTCTATATTGGAAGTGGTGGGGGTGCTGAGGTACACAGTTCGCCTAGGGCATCAATTACCCTTGGACTGGCCCTGTGGATGATAACCTCTTATTTTGTCTGGGGCTCAGCTACCCTGTAATATATTGCATCTGCAATACCAGAGAGCCAACACCAATATATAATGGACCAGATATTCCACTTATCTATAGTACTTATGTAGCCCCATTTCCATAGTGTCCAAATACCTCATTGAATTTTAATGTGCTGAAGCTCAATGTTTTGGCCCTGGGCCAGTCCGTGGGCTGGATCAGACCCAGTGCCACCCCTGTGTGCTGGGATTGGGGCTCTCTGCTGCCTGTGTCCAACCCCAGGTGCTGGAAGGATTCCCACAGGGCAGATGACCCGGCACTGAGGGCTAGAAGTGGCACCCCTGTTCTAATGCATTCATCCTTACAAGACCCCTGTGAAGTCTTTTACAAATAGGGGAACTATGGCAGAGACACTAAGGCAGGGATGGGCAAAGTCCAGCCTGTGGGCTGGACTGGGCCTGCAGCAGACTCCATTTCCCAACAGCCCCTGCCCACATCACTGCAGCCATTTCCCATGGAGATGCCAGCAGCAGCGGGGCCGCAGCAGCACGGGGCCAGGGTTTTCATGGAGACTGGCCCCAGCAGCACTGGCAGAGCAGGGAGCTGCTCCAGGGTCAGGGCTGGGATCCTGCAGCAGGGATGGTATGGTCTGAAGCCAGGGCAGACTGTGATCTGCTGTCCACACTCTGTGGCTCTGCCCTGGCTCCAGACAATGCTATCACCGCCACACGATCCCAGCCCTGATCCTGGACCAGCTGTCCGCCCTGCCAGCACTCCTGGGGCCATCTCCCTGGCCCTGCTGCTGCTGGTGTCTCCATGGAAACTGACTGCAGTGTAGGGGCTGCTGGGACATGGAGTTTGACCACCAGTCAGATCTGCCATTTTGCCCACCCCTGCACTAAGGTCATATCTGCTGCTAGAAATACATGAGGTAGTTTGGGTACCAGAAGACATTAAATGGAGGTAGCATGGACCTCCATGCAGACTAACTGTCCCTCATTGGTCTTGCTTCACAGCAGTGTAGATACCACTTGAGTGACTTTCCCATGGTCACACAGGAAATCTGTGGCAGAAAAGAGTAGTGATCCGGGATATCTGGACCTAGTTTGGGACGCCAGCTACTGAAGCATCTCTCCTCCACTCAGCCATGATGCATCCTCTTTTTCCACTCCCCTCCCCGGGCCCCATAATGGCAAATCCTGGGATGGCTGGAGCCTCCTGCCCTGTAGCAATCCTGAATGAGAAGGAGTTTTAGATGGTCCACCCTTTGAGGGTTAAAGCTCTCCTTGAGACAGGGTTTCTGGCCTTGATTTTTAAATGGTTTGAATGTATTTTTGTATGCTAATTCTGGGATGATTTGGTTAAGGGATTTGCTTGCTCCTATTACTTGGTGGTTTGGAGGTTTGGTAGTGCCTCCATTGCGAGTGTCACTTCTATATGGGGAAAAGCTCTTCTCAAAATAAAAGATTTTGCAGCATTTCCTAAAGACTGTAGATGGACTTATCCCTGCAGAATTCATAGCCAGATCCCTTCTCTGTCTCTCCATGCAGGGAGCTCCAGTTTCTTTTAAAAATGTCTTGTATTTCATATTTTTGGCTTGTGTGTTGTGTTTTCACTATTTAAGCTATCTGCTTTTTTGTATTTTTGTTTGTTTGTTTGTTTCTAATAAAAAGCCTACCAATGGCTTTAAAAGGCCACAATGTGACCTATTAGCTTCAAAGCAGTCAATTGATTTGGGAAAACTTATATTTCTTTCAGAGTCACATATAATATCACTCAGCCCTAGATGTGAGCTCACCAAGGAACAGGGCAGCACTGAGCAAAGCCCTGTGACTTTGTCTTGTAATTTTACCAGAGCTGTATTATAAGGAAAATACAGCCCCACATGTATTATTTAATACATGTTTATCATTCTTTGGTAAATTTAAGCAGCACATAGGCTGCTTGGACATTTGGACTATACCATTTGAAAGAAAAAACTCTGCCCTCTGCAAAGCATGGGTGGATGGGTGGATAATGAGATGGACAAGTGGAGTCCTTCATCAGCCGCCTTGCTGTGAGTGATGGCAATAGTAACCTTGAGAACATAGTTGACATTGAGAATCTTGAAAATATGCATAAACTACAAAAAAGGTTATTTTATGAAAAGAATAATGATGAACAGTAAGGACAGAAATTATCTGAATAGTTGAAAGGGCTGGTTTGTGCTGCATCCAACCCAAACAGTGATAGTAACGTCGTACAGGAAAAATCCTGTGGACAAGTGCTGCTAAATTTCACTAGTCAGAGCCTAACGAAATCAATACAAAGACTCCCAATTATTTCAGTAAAGTCGGCAGTAATCATATTCGGTTCTTACCTGGTGCTTTTCCCCCGGAGATCATAAAACACTTCACAAGGGAGGCCAGGATCACTAATCCCATTTTATCAATGACGAAACCAAGGCAGATAGAAGTAAAACAACTTTTGTGGCCAAGGTCACCCAAAGGCAGAGCCAGGACCAGACCCCAGGTTTCCTGAGTCTAGTCCAGGTTGGAAGACAGTCATGTCTTTGTGCTAATTTTCTATGCAAATTATCCAACTGTTCATTAGCTTTTCAAGTTTCCTCATTCTTTCTTATGGTCATGTTGTCTCTACCGCCAGAGTGTGTCTGCTGGCACAAGGCATGGGAGACCTCCTCCATTTTGTGCTGCCCTTGCTAATGGTCAAGTGCAACTGCAGTTCAGGGATGGTCTCCCCTCAAATGAGGCAGCTTCACTGTGGGGCTGTGTAAGGGGGAAAGATGTGCCCCAATTCCTGTCACATGGCAAATCAGGACTGGCACAGTGTAAGATTAAGCTCTTGTGAAAGGCTGTACAGAGGCACAGTTGGTGTAATGATGAGGATCAGGAATGAATGATGCAGCTGAGCCCCTAGCGAGCAGACATTCACTTCTACAGAAGTGTCTGATCCTGTGAGGCTTTGAGCGTGCCCTGAACCTCCAGGACCTGATTTCCTTTCCTGTGGGACATAAATAACCTCCTTGGAAGTCCATTTGAATTACCAATGCCCTGCAAGGGGAAGAAGGGGGAAAATTTGGACTTCTGCTACCCTCACTGTGAGTTGAAGATTGTCTGTACCTCCCAGTATCAAGCCCAAAAGCAAGTAGAAGTGCTGTGGCCACACTTCTCTAAGGATTTCTTTCTAATGCCACCCATGCAGTGAACTTGCTCTCTGCTTATCAGCAAGAAGCTTTCTGCTTCCGTTTTTTATCACTGATCCCTCATTTAAAAAAAAAAAAAACAGAACAAATGGAATAAATGTTTTAATAGGGCAGGAAGATGAGGCCATGAGAGCCATGTGATGGGTGAGAGGCCTTATAAACAAGCTCAACTGAAGAAACATAGCTAATTGTCAGCCTGGGAGCTCCATGAAGCACATTCCTAGTAAGCTGTCTGTCTTAAACCCTCTGGATCAAAAAGTGATTAATCCTGCAGACAAATGTAGCCTTGATGATAGATATACACAAAATCCCCTAACACAGTGAGGTGGTGTTACACTTACTGTTTCTGAGACCTCAGTTAGGAAATTCTGTTTTACTATGGCCTTTCCCATTATGTCCCTGATGTAGCAACAAGTTCCATCCTCATCAGCAGCACATTTTTGAATGTCAGAGAAATGCTTTTGTCATACTTTGTCCATCCCAATTTTTAACACTACTTTAAATTACATTTTACCTTTACCACTGAAGGAATTAGCTCCTTTCACTTCAAGCTGCCAAAATGTAGAGATAAACAAAACACACCAGCAGTAACTGATACCTTACCACTGACATTCACCCCACCTTCACAGCGCGCTGTTGGCCCAGGACCTGCAGTCTCCTGGTGACGAGTCATATCCTGCTGGTACTGTGAACCTGCACTCTATTGATTAGCTTGACGATTAATGCTGAGTAATGGTATTCCTTACCTCCTTTCAGGCAGAAAAAGAGAGAGGTATGTAGGAAGGTATGTATAAACAGCTACTAAATCAGAAGAAATGCAAAAAACAGGACTCTGAAGTACATCCTCCAGATATGGTGACAGTTGTGAAAAAGTACACTTATTTGTCTATAAAAATTAAGACCTTGCATGTATGTGTGTCTCTCAAAGACTTTACACATGAATAAGAGACAAGTGGCCTGAATGCTTCTTTTTCAGTTTTTAAGAAATACAAGTTTCCAACAAAGAAAACCCTCATGAAAATGGTGGGAAAGGAAAAAAAAATTCCGTGTGGCTTCCTGATCTACAGGTTTGTCTGCTGATTCATTTGAACCAATGGTGTTGAGGTATGAAAATGAACCAGGCGGAGTGAATGATAACTGGCCAAGTAACCTCTGACATCAAAATGCTTCTATGCTGCATGAAATGGGTATTCTTTGGGTGCATTTACACATAACATTACATCACCATAGCAATGCATGACAGCAACATAGCACCCATGGGCAAAACTCATGATACTGCAGGTATGTCACTGTAGCAATGTGCTCCCCCATTATCGCATGTTGCTACAGCAACATAGTGCCTAAAAATAAACCTGCGCAGCACACATGGCGCAGTACCAGCTATTACTTTGCTGTCTTTTAGTGCTTCCAAAAGGGAGTTCTAAAAGATGGTGTGGTAACAATGGTGCCATACCAGCATGTGTAGACACACTCTATAAAAATTAGGCTCATCCAGTCTTCTGGGCCCTCAAACGGAGTGTTACACTTTGCTTCACTCTGCCAAATAAAAATCCATCCAAACACAACTTAGTTGGTAGAAAGATATTAACAGGAGTCTAAAGAATTCAAGAGCTCAAGAGACTCCAGACCCTGACACCGTGCTTTGTAGTGCTGCAGAGAGGGTGACAGAGTGAGTTATGCTGGTTTAATGCCATCTGGGATGTTCAGGGAAACCTCCAGCTGCCACTCTTTGAAGCCCCTTTCAAACTGTGCAAACAGCCAGATGAAGGCCAGGGTTCAGGCTTGGAAAGTTTAAGTGAATTCTCACAGGAAAATGGCTGAAAAAAGGCTGGGAGCAAACTAATATCTCATGAGTTGCATGTTTGTGCTATAAATACACTGCCTCTTGTTGCCTCTATGCATTACAGACCAATTGTTTTAGGCATTAGACATTAAAAAATTCTACATTTGACTAAGAGACTTGATTTTTCTGCAACAAAAGCAAGTGAACTGTGAAATAGCTTCATACTGTGTTACCCTGAGTTTTAATAGTCAACCCATATCAAAGAAAAACAAATGCTGTCTAGTTAATGCTGTTGGGCACTTTGATATGACTGTATCTCTAAAAGGTCCCTCTTAGGTACATTTTTGTATGTTTTCCTCATTTCTGCTTCATATGAAAGTTAAAACACTGGGGTTTGTAACCTAAAACAATGGAGTCAGCAGCTAAATTCAACATTGTCCCATCTGGGATACAGACTCTTACCTTCATCTGTAAAAAAACAAGCCTTTGCAACTACCATTTACGCTAAAGAAGCATCTCCATTCCCTGTAATCATGTTACGGCTTTTATCATCTACAGACTAGACACACAATCATTTGAGCAGATTAAACATGTCATGAAGCTGAAAACATGTGTATGTAATATTAGCTAAGCTATAATAGTCGTATCTTGTTTGCAGCACTAAAAAACTTAAAGGTGTTCATTCATAGTAAGATGAGGTCAGACAGCACAATCAGATAACTATTACTGGGCACATATACACGTGTGCTTTAATGCACAGTAGCCTATTTTACTGCCCATTAAAGCAACACATTAAAAACCATGCTCATACGCTAATGCACAGTAAAATAGGCTACTGCACATTAAGCATCACCTAAAAAGTGTGTGCTTGTGCTACTGTGCATTAGCACAGCCTAATGCACATTGATTTAGTAGCTCACATTGGTGGTACTAAATTTAATGCGCATTAGGAAAAGGACATTAATGCACATGAAGATACACCCACTGTATAACATCCCAATACTGTTCCCGCAATGAGTTTGCATAACATTTTTTAAAAGTTTTTTTAAAAAGTTTCAATTACACTACAGTAAACAGGAGTGACAGTAAAAAAAACAAAAAAATTCAAACATAGTTGTTATGACAGTTGCTAGGAAGCATAGCCATATTTCATTCAGCTTTGGATCACTACATTTTTCAGATACTCATAGCAGCCCAATAAATTAAAAAACAAAAACCACAGGCATCTCTGGGATTTGTTATGGCACTGTTCACTAAGCCATGACTTGGACTTGGTTGCATGATGAGTGCAATTACAAGGCTTCTATTTTCATGGAAAGGCAAGAGAGCCACCTTCCTACGTCTACATTCTGTTAACAGTTTCTCTGTTTCGACTGCTCGCAGTCTCACTCGCTCTGTTAGCTGGTAATGTTGTAGAGTTCACTCTAATCCACGGATGTTCAAGAACATCTTTAAGCAGTAGTCTGTGGTATGGATCATGTTACAGAAGCTTTGAAACTAGATCTTTCTGATGGAAAGGGAGGAAAGCTGAATTCAACCTTTGAAATACATCTGTAAGTATCCTGATGAGTCTCTGCCACACAAGGAGATTTTCCCACTAGGAACTCATAGCACAGAACCCCCAGGCTCCAGCTATCCACCTTTTCATCATATATTTTCCTTCAGTCATTTCAGGAAGCAGGTCTGTGTTCCACAACAAATGGTCCTCCTAGATGATGGAGCATGCACAAACCATCCAAAATCTATCATCTTCAGCCCTCCCTTTGAGCCAAGAAGCAAGTTTTCTGGTCTGATGTCATTGAAAATCACGTTTTGAATGACAGTATGATAGAGCATCTGCTAGGTCTGCGATGTAATTAGCAGTTCTTTGCTCACCAAACTTCATAAGCTTCTATAGCTTTTGGTAGACTTCTCCATGAGATGCCCACTCTAGAATAATGTATACCTTTGTGGCATCCTGAAAACAGCCAAACCATCTGAGAATGCTGGGATGTCCAAGAAGAAATTGTATTTGTGCTTCTCTCCTCAGATGCCACTCTAGTCCAGCTTCCTCCAACTGAGGTTTAAAGAGCACCTTCAGTGCCACAATACATTTAGTTACTTTTTCACAAGCCAAATACACAATTCCGAAGTGTCCTTTTCCCAGAGGACAGCCAATTTTGAAGTCATCAACACACCACACTGCCTTCTCCTGGGTGTCGAGGCTGGAACTGCAGCTCATCACTGAACTCCTTTTAGGTGATACCTTTTAGTCTCTTCATTTTTCAGTTTAGAAGTATCTTCTTCTTCAGGCTTGTGTCCTAGCTTGTGCCTAAATCCGGTGCTAAACACACAGACTCTCTGAGCAAAGTGCAAAGGACACAGAATTTTATGCACTTCAGCTGTTCAACTCCAGGGACTTGCTCTTTTGGCAGCAGAGAGACTAGGACTCATTTTGTGACCGCCTCAAAACTGGTTGGAATCATCCCGCTGTGCCCAGGCAGTCTGGCGCGGGTCTTTTTCTGGGTCCTGTCCATACTGCCATGGCCGCGGCATGTCTCGGCCATGAGCACTAGTTGAATTCAATTTGAATAGAAGAAGTCCCTGAGGAATGGAAGAAGACCATTGTTGTGCCCATCCACAAGAAGGGCAGGAGAGAGGACCCAGGTAACTATAGGCCAATCAGCCTAACTTCCATCCTAGGGAAAATCCTAGAAAAGTTCATCAAGGAGTCTATCTGCAATAACCTTGCAGAAGGTAAGATTCTGAATGACAGTCAGCATGGCTTCACTGTGGGCAGGTCTTGCCGTACCAACCTCATCTCCTTCTATGACCGGGTAACTTGCCCCCTCGACATGAGAGAGCAGGTTGGCATTGTATACCTAGACTTCCAAAAGGCCTTTAATCTAGTCTCCCATGATGTCCTCATGAGAAAATTGGAGGATTGTGGGCTTAACTCTGAGACAGTCAGGTGGGTGAGAAACTGGCTGCAGGTTAGAACCCAAAGAGTCGTAGTGAACGGATCTGTGTCACCCTGGCGAGAAGTGGGCAGCAGTGTCCCACTGGGGTTGGTGCTCGGTCCAGTATTTTTCAACATCTTTATTAACAATTTGGATGTGGGGGTGAAGAGTTCATTGGCCAAGTTATTGGGGAGCGTGGTCCCACTTGAAGATAGGCTGCAGTTACAGGCAGATCTAGACAGGCTAGCAAGTTGGGTGGATCGAAATCTGATGAAGTTCAACATTGAAAATTGTAAGATGCTCCACCTCAGGACAAGCAACCCCCAACATACCTACAGCCTTGGCAACACCAAACTGACTAGCACCACAAATGAAAGGGACCTGGGGTTAATAATAGACCACAATATGAATATGTGTGATGCAGTGCGATGCTGTAGCCATTAGGGCAAATAATACTCTGGCATGCATCAATCGATGAGTCTCCAGCAAAACCAAGATATTGATTCTTCCGCTGCTCAGCACTGGTGAGACTGCAACTGGAGTACTGTGTCCAGTTCTGGGCACCACACTATAACAAAGTTGAGAGAGTCCAAAGAGCCACCCCTATGAGCAGAGTCTTACACTTACCATATGATGAAAGGCTGAGGGACCTGGGACTCTTTAGCCTGAGGAAAAGAAGGCTAAGAGGGTATCTGGTAGCAGCTTACCACTACACTAAGGGAGTACATCAAGGGCTCGGTGAACAACTGTTCACCAGGGCACCCAAGGGGAAAACCAAGAGTAATGGCCACAAACTCCTGGAAAATTGATTCAGACTCAACATTAGGAAAAACTTCTTCACAGTCAGGGTGTCCAGACTGTGGAATAAGCTCCCTCCAGAGGTGATGCATTCACCTACCCTGGAAATCTTCAAGAGGAGACTGGATGGTCCTCTCACTGACATCACCTGATCCCAGCTGTCTTTCCTGCTTGGTGCAGGGGGCCGGACCCCATGACCTTCTGAGGTCTGTTCCGGCCTTAGAATCTATGAATCTATTAACGTATTTTTTCATGTAATATTAGAGAATGTAACATAGCAAGGTTACTTACTCTCCCCAGAGAAAGTATGTTACTTGGCTACCAGTGAAGCAAAACAGTTTGACTCTACTACTGACCGTAATAATGAAATGCAATATTAAGGTACTGTCAAGTACAGGCTATGCATAAAATCAGAGTCCATCAAATAAAGGGTTAAGTTTCTCAACCTTTTTAATCTGAGTCACTTAAATCACCACCTGCTGCATAAACGGCACAAAATTATCTGACAAGCAACATCTAAAATATGTTTTTGCAACTGATGTTCTTATTTGAACTGTTACCTGAAGACAGAGCTATTCTACGTTGATTAAGAAATAAAAGAAAACTGAAGTGGGTTGGAACTGATCATTAATTATTTTTCTTAACATTTGTATATGATTTTGTCAAAGAAACCAAAACCTGAAAACAGAAAATATATATTTGAAGGAACTGAAATCTAAAAGTTTTGACTTTTCAGTGAATGACCCCCTCCCAAAATTGAGTCCAATTTTTTATGAAAATCTAAACTTTTTGACATAAACAAGCTCTCTGCAAAAATTCCATTTTCCAAAAAATATTATCCACCAAATAACTTTGACAAGTCCATTGGCTATCTATTAGATAACTGTTTCTCTCTCACTGTATGTTTCTTTTAATAAAAGTTGAGCATTGTATTAAGTGGATTCTTTGATTCTTCAGTACATCGCTGGTGCATTCTACTAAAAGACTTTATAGAACACATTATATTAACTGCGCTAAAATGCTCAGGGACAATATACAGAAAATACTAAAACATTAGACTAAAAGTCTTTATAAAAAAAGACTTCAATTAAATATCATACAAATAGAAATGATTCCCTTGCCAAAGATGAGATTTTTTTCATTTCTGGCTTTGCTATTTTATGTAAGAGGTTGAACAAATGTATTTAACATTTGTTTGTATATAGGCCTATGTAATTAAGTGTGAAATTTGACTCAACCTTAACCATTGAGTAACAACCCATGATTCCATGATATATCTCTCAATACATGTGTATGCCTATATAAATCATAGATTATTTTAACAAAGGTTATATAAATTGTCATTAATCATAATAAAGCATTAATCAAATGTATATAATAATCTAACTGCTACTATATAGATGAAGCAAAATATTTAAATCTGTATTCTTCTGCAGACAGCCTTTTTCACGCTCCTAAACTGGTCATTTCTCTTTCATGAACATTAAATATATTCAACAGCCTCTATCACATTTGTAGTTTAGCAGTAATGGCTGACAGAGAAGGCATTTCCTGGCAGTTAATAAGTGACTGGAGTTGCTGATTAGGTTCTTTGGCTTTTTCTCACGTTCTTAGACTTACTGTTCATTAACTGACAGGAAATGCTCAGTATAAAGGTGACCATTGCTATTTTAATCTGAGAAAATATTTAAATGTAAAGAAAATATGTGATGTCCTTATGTGTTAGAAAGTTTAAAACATGGGTGGCACATTGACCTGACTTCAGGATGCAGTGCTCTGATATAGCGACTTTATTTTTAAGCTTTTTAGAGCTCACCAGTAAAGCTGGTGAGACTCTTTCTCTTTACTGTCCATTGGATTGGGTTTTAATCAATTTAAAACCAAAGCATCCTATTGAATTCTCCACTCTGTTTACTGATAGAGTGCTTACAGATCAGCTTCTTGGCCCATTTAGTCTGATATCCTGAATTAGACTGATATTACTCGCTGCTTCAAATTCAAAACATCACTAAGCTACTAAGCCACTGGAAAAGACTGCAGCTCCCAGGAGAAGAGGGCAAGGAGTAAATACCTTCCTGACCCTTACAGTTGCTCATTTTATGCCACAAAACATGAAATGTGATTACTCTTATCATTCTCCTAGCTCACATAGCTACAAATGTTATTAGTAGCCATAAAATTATTCAGCCTCTTCTAAAATCCATTTTAAAGAGTGTCTGACATGTATTAGCAGATCTAAAATCCTGATTCTGAATACCCAACCTTGAGCATCACAAGCAAAATGTAGATATAAGCAGCAGTGACAAGGCTGCAGAAGTGCTAATGAAGAGTGGTGCCACTGCCAAAGAGAAACATTACACATTATTAACACATTAGCCCACTACGGCACTGTGCCAACTATAATAAGCAACCAATTTGGCATGCTAACTCAGATGTGCAGGTCATTCAAAAAATCTTCCTCCATTTTTTTCTCCCTTGTGGACAAACATGATGCGATACATTCTTGTCCGCTAATGCCCAGAAAAGCATTGCTTTTAACGGGGTTCCGCCTCTAAAGCTCAGTTGGCCACTGTGTTATTAATACTTTGACACCCATATTTCTAATGTGAGGTCCAGTTCACAAATCTGCTACATATGTTATATGTGCTTGGGAGTGTGGAGAGGGATAAATCATATTCATTATTCACACTCATGAAATTCCAAACACAAGGGAAGTACTGATGGCCTCCTTGGGGAACCAGAAACATCTTGTCAGGGATATACAAGTAAAAGGGGTGCAAAATCAATTATGAAAGGAGGTGTTTCCTGCTCTAACAAGCTAATTACTGTACATCTAGTCACACAGGGAAAACTGATGCTTTTTATTTTTAATGGAGGTGCTGTCAAATTAAATCAGCTTGGAAGGAGCACGGAGTTTAATGTATTCCCTTAGCCAGTGTTCACTTTAACACATTTACATATGCAAACATGTTAATATTCTCTGAACAGAAAGAAGGAAAGTGACAGCAAGTAACTCAATAGTACACCGAGTAGAACATAACAAAATGATGAAATAGGTGAGATTTGTCATTTTATTTACACTAGTTACACTAATATAACTTCAGTAGACTTCAGAATAACTTCTCTCAATTGGCACCGATATGAGAGAAGACAAAATCTGCCCCATGGGATAAATATTCCCAAATCCAGTTATAGAACTCAATTCAGTAATAAAACAAAATAAAGATATACTGGCCACTACATACCTTATCTTTTTTGTCCCTAAACAAGAAGCCAAATTTAGGATATGATTTTATGGCTCTTACTATTAGGAGAACTTGATGGAGTTATATTTTTCTTGATGTATCCAATTAATTTTCAAGGAAAATACAATATTTTTTTCTTCCTTTAATGCAGCAGGAGCCAAATACAGGACTGTTCCCTTTCAGCCATCACACTTTCCCGAGGTTACATTCCTTGTGCTTTTTCCAAAAAGATCTAGTGTTTCCTTGCTACTTTAGGTATCAGTCTCTTGTCCTTTCCTGACTCTTTCACAGACACACAAACCTTCAAAAACCCCGACAGTCACACACCCATCTGCCCACATGTGCCTTGCAATGTGCCTTTGTTTTGGGTGACACATGCCTATGAGGGCAGGGGAAGACTATTGTTTCAGCTTTCTGGTTCTGTGAAGGTTAACTGTTTCTTATAACTATCTTAAATGAAGAACAGTTGTTACACCCGGCCCATAGCAACACTGTGTACAAACAGAGGCCTAATGTGCTCTTTAACTGAAGGACACTGCACATATCAGACCTCCAGCTGCTTTTCAGGACAAAATTCCCTTCCTATAGCATTGGCAGTCAGTGCATTGGATAGGCTTGTTTGACTTCCATAAATCCTACTTATCTCAATTGCCAACTGTTTTTTCCATCCTGCTTCAGTAAATGTTGGAATCGGAGCAATGCCAACGGCAGCCCACTCTGAAAAGAATGGATCAAGGAAAGGTCACATCACCCTGAATGCCCATAAGATAGATGGTCAATGCTGATCTTGCATCTCAATGACTCATCGGAGAATACTCAGAAGAAAGTGAGATTATAACAAAGGTGGGACTCCCAGAGGCTGACCGACAACATCCCTGCAGCCAAACAACTTTAAAGGAAAAAAAGCACAGAGCTCTGTTTTGTGCCTGCCAGAGCTTTCCAACATGTATTTCCAGGCTCCATCCTGATGGTTGCATCCAGCTGTGCCAATATATTTCCGTCTAGGACCTGAGCGTAGCTTAAAAGACAGATGATCTCTGATATATTCTCTTACCTTTAACTATTCCCATATGATTGAAGTGTTTCTAGGATACAGAGAACAGGCCCAGTCTTGAAGTTTTTATCGAGGCCAGGTTGTCCTTGCAGCACCAAGTATTCAGGAAAGATGTTACAGGGAGCACCCATGCCTTTTGCTTGCTCATTGCAAGAGGCAAGGGATAGTTCCAGTTCTGAACTGGGGAGCTTATGAACTGCCCACTGTGCCATATGCCTTTTGTTCCAAGTGAGGCACCAAGACCACCCACACTGTACCAGCCTACAGAGAAAGGCAGGGGAGCAGGCTATATCATCCTGAAGGATGGTAGATCTTGGACACCAGCACCACTCACATTGCTGAGGTGACTGGAAAGTGACTGTAACAATATAGTTCTCCCTTTTCCCTAAGTCATCACTCAAGCAAAACTCCCAGCCTAACTTTACCTAAGTACAAAGTAATTGAGAACTGACTCCAAGACCTAGCCCAAGATTTGCCATATGATTTGGTTTGCTTGTTATCCTGCCCTGCTGAGAAGGCAGTGGAAACACTCAAAACCCATGTTGTTCATAAAATAGATTTATGTTCTTGGAGATGTTCACCTACTTCTTGAGGAAAATGCACAACTTGTGTCTTACACTCACATGGATTCATTCACTTATGGAGTGTATCCCTTGATACCATTGTCTGACACAATCTGTCCTTCACATGCATCTGCAGACAGGAGTTTCCTATTACAGACAATGCCCATCATGTCCCTGTCTGTATTTCTCCTACTCTCTGGGTATTCAGTTTTAGGTACTTAGCAAATAACCAGGAGTGGTCAAATGTGATTAGATCTGGGTAGCTAATAATTTAGCACAGATTTAGAGGAAAGACATTGCATTGAATTCACCTTGTAAGAGTCTACCCAGTTTATCACATACAAAGAGTTCTTGATCAGCCTGAATGATGCATGGTAAATCAGAGAAGTTGTATACTTGAGTATGCAGTCTTTGAGGGAAGTGCTGTCAGTGGAAATGAGAAAAACAAAGAGTGATAGATAATATTCTGTTTGCAGAGGCAGTGCCAACCACAGAGAGGGGAGGCAACCTAAAATCTCCCTAAATACCATACAAATAGACTTCTTGCTCTTCCAGAGAGATGAAAGTGGACCTTGTCTGCTGAACTGTATAGAAACAATCAGAAAAACAGGGACAAATAAAGGCAAATGGATTTGCTCAGACATTTATGTGCCAGGCATATGGGCAGCTGTGAGAGGATACCAGCACTATCTTGCTCTCCAAAACACAAGTTGAAGAGCAAGGGGTCTGTGGAATCTCCTTAGAGGTGATGTTGGCCCGACACATGGGGATGGCATCCCTGGTGAAGCATGTCCCCCTCAGTAAAGGCCAAAATAGAGACATCTGCTGGGAAACAGTTAGCTTTATTAGATACACAAGGGTTTCCAGTCCCGGGCAGTGATAGAATTGCATGGAATCTAAGCTCAAAGAAATAAAAGGAACTTCAAAAGACACAACCAGACTAACAGAATCATTTAGCAGCAATCTTTTTTTTCTGGGAAGAAAATTGGAGCCACCTGAGAAGCAAGTCAGGATTCAGAATATCCGCATCCTTGACATTCCATATGCTATTGATTCTGGACCTTAGATCTTATGAAAGCTCATCCATAAACCCATGACAATAGATGTTACAATTGATCCCACATGCAAAAGGATTTATGGGATTCCCAGGCTTAAAAATATGTGCATACTAAAGGCAACACTAATTCTGACAGCACTAATTCTACAGCTGGACTGTGATCACCACTCAAGGTCATCACATTTTTTATTGTTCTCAGTTGGGATTATGGTGAGATAATGCAAAGGGACCAACTAGAGATGGGGCCCCATTGTGCTCGGCCCTGTACAAACAGAGCAGTTGATCATCCTTACCCCAAAGAGCTTTAAAATGTTCTTTTTTCCTGACCTGATTCCTCTGAGGTCTGGCATAATAAATGTGTACTCTTAATTGAGCTTTAGAAGAGATCAAATATTTTATAACAATTCTGTAACCTCAGCCAGATTTTTTCAAAACCCCAAGCAGCTGTGCTTTTTCAGTGACATCTAGTTTTAGTTTATATCATTCCTTTACCTCACTTCTGTTCTTTCTTCCACCAGTATTTTTACATCATCTGCTCATAGCTTAAGATGACCTTTCAAACACTTTTCACTCACTCTGACAATTTCAGGCTTCAGACCAAATAACAATTCAGTTCAGTTGTCATCAGTTGAAATTGTACAGGTGCAAAGAATACAAAAGCAAAACTTCCAGTCAGCATGACAAAAGGAAGGTTAGAATTGCTTCATGAATAAACATGTGAAACAGTTTTCATCCACAGATCCCATTTCAGAGATGGGAAAGTTGAGGAACTGATTGGTGACTATAGATAACAGAGAAAATAGTAAATATAAAAAATACAATGTTTAACCTTTGCAAAGAGAAACATAAAGTGAGAATGAGGAAGTCTTAAGTGTTTTGATAAACTAGAAAATGAGATTAGGGGCCTGATCCTTCAAGCACTTTCTACCAAACAGAGCCCAATACAGTGCCCATTGGAATCAATTAAATGGACTTCCATTGACTTAAATTGACATTAGACCAGGCTCTTTGTATCCTGCTCAAGTTCAGTAGCATTTAGAAGCAAGCAGTCATTTTATGTCAAAAACTGGAATGTTTAATTTATCTCCACAAATAAGTGTCTATCCCTAGTTGTATGTTTATATATACAGATAGATGTTCACACATTAATAATACATATTTTTCTTCCTGTTGGTCTTAAACAAAAGAGTACTCTAAAATGAAAAAAATTAAAGCAAGATTACCTACAAAGGCATATGTGAAGCTGTTTGTGGGTTTTTCCCCTTTCAGAAGTCAAATGTAGCAGAGCTAGCTTCCTGTTTCCATTCTCATGAATGCCTGAATTTTCTGCAAGGGTTCAGAAATACACTATCTGCTGTGCTAAACAGAAATTGTTTAAATGATTCCTGCTTCATAGTTTACAAAAATGGGAAAACATGATTTCCAGGCCTGTTGGATAATTATAGATTGCATGACAACAAATGCATATTCTATTGTGTGCCTAGGATTTACTTTGCTAATAGTCCAGTATCTGACCCTATTGAAAACTAGCTAACAATTCTACCTCTCCTTTGTTGTATTCCCTGTCTCCTTAGTGTGATGTCTAAGGCAATACCAAGGATCTGATCCTTCTCGCATAGTAACTTGAATAAAGTTACTCCTGACTTAGAACACCTTAAAGGAGAGCAGGGATCAGGTCCAAAGAATGTAAATAAGCTGTAATTTACCTTGGGGAGGGGGGAACAACATTGTGATTTTTCACAATTGGATTACATAGTTGACATTCTATCCAGTAGCACTTCAAATATAGGGATTGATTGTGCATGTGTATGTGTGTTCAGACAATGGAAACCTCTGTTTCCATAGTTTCTTAATCTAAGAGGTATATATGAGTGTATTTGCACCTCGTGTAAGCTACTGAATGTGGTTTGCCCTGGAACCCCATAAAATCAGGCTGCTGCCAAAGGCATTGAGTAAACAAGTAATACTGTATTGATGTTTATTGCATATCATGCATGTGCCTCCAATCCACATGGGATTCCAAAGCAGTCCTGTTTCGAAAGAAATTTTTGAAAGGGATTGATAAAACAGCATCTGGTATATACTGTTTACCTAGCAGGTGGAAGATAGTTTAAGAATAAATAATAGATACTGTAATCTTCAGATTAACAAATTAACAGAGCTGGTAAACTGCATGGCTGCTTTCTGAGGAGAGCTGCTTAGCAGGAGTGGCACAGCTGCCACATGAATTCTTAAAAATTCACGGGTCACACACATCAACCAGCTGAGTAGCTTAAAGCGCCATGGTCCTTCACACAGCAGGCAAGTGACATTTTCTGTTGCCTCTTCAAGCTTCCAAGGTGCATCCCTTCTGCAAGTGCTTCAACCAGTGATATCAAGAACTCAGATCAGACCCTCAGAAACTGCATAATATCAAAGAAGGGTTTGATTCATTCAGTGCTCAGTTCCGACAGCGACAACTGTTTAAAAAATTAACAGAAAAATAATACTCCATCCCAACTTCCTATGCATGAGAGCACCCTTTTATCACCAGCCTCCCTCCACCCCACGTTTATAAGCATCTTCACACCTAAAATGTGAGTGCCAGATTCTTGTGTGTGGCAGACATCCTGCAGCGCTTGAGGAAACAGGATTTGCATGGGAGGGGGGACTTCATGGAGGGCTGGGCAGACTCTCATCTCTCCCACAACCCGGGCCTGGGCCCAGCTAAGCAGCCTGTCCATGAAGCTACCAACTGCATTTTCAGGCTGTGTTTTCCCCAAAACACCTGCAGGACATGAGGTGCCCAAGAACGGCCGCCTAACCTTCTCGAGCAGTTTCTCACCCTGACAAAACCTGGACGGGCCAGGCTGTGCCGCACCACGAATCAGCAGCCTGCCACTGAAGCCAGCCTGACCTTCTCCACAGACACAGGGACCCCTTCCCCTTTTACGGAGACGGGGCTCCCAGGCCTCTGGCGTGACAAGGCAGTCAGGCGCACTCGCTCCCGCCGTTGGGCTGCTGGGAAGGAAGGTGGCGGGAGGGGGGAGGGGACACCCCCTCCTTGTGCGCCCACTTCTGGGGAAACATGGATGGTTAAGAGGCGCGTAAAGGCGGCCGGGCGCCTCTCGGGCTGGCTATTAGGGGGGTTAGTTAAATATTTATCGTGTCTAAATTAGCATAGTGAAAGCTCAGTTCATCCATTTGTTGCGGTGCGGGTGCGGGTGTGCGCGTGCTCCCGCCCGGCTCGTGCTGGCCTCCCCGAGCAGGCTCC
>NW_017728911.1:19387026-19389274 GCF_001723895.1 Crocodylus porosus
AAAAAAAAAAAAAAAAAAGGCGCTGGCGAGATTTTTGACCTCAAGCACAAACTGAGGCTCTTTGGGGGAGAAACGGGGACGCTGCCCCCCGATCTGCTCACAACTCAGCTCCTGCAGACCTAGGAAATAAACACATTGCTGTATGTCTCTGCCTCCCTTGCATATTGGGCTGATGAAGGACGTGTAACTGGCTGTAATTCTTGCGTTTAAGTTGGTGCAATAAAAGGTCTCACCTACATCTTGTGGGGGTCTGGTGCTTTCTTTTTTGTAACGGGACTGGCGTGGCATCCACGATTCCTTTTTTTTGCCTGCTCGTTCTCATTTGAAATTATGCAGATAGATTTTTTTTTTCTCCTCCTAGGGGGGCAAATCCAGGCTGCGATCCCGCATCGGCTGTCAAAGAGGCAACTTGCTATGAAAGCTGCTAATGTGCCACGGATCACGGGGGTAAGCATATCTATCCAGAGCATGGAGAGGGGAGAGGAGAAGGACTTTGGGAGCAGCTAGAGCCGGTGGTGATGAGGAGGGTTAGTGAAAGGGGAGCGGTGACATTTGGCACCCGGCTGAGCGGAGTGGACATGCAAACAAGGGTGGAAGCTCTGCAGAGGTCAGCAGCAGCGTCACGAGCGCGGAGAGCTGCGAAGCCGCAGCACGGCAGCGCCGAGGCAGTCTGCAGCCCTCTCTGCAACGGGCGTTGCGCTCCTTTCGGGGCGAAACTAGCGAGGGATTCAGGAGCTAGAGCCTGGATCCGGTGTGCTGCACGGCGTCCTTGTCCTGGGGAGAGGGGACCGGGGCAGCGCGTGCGCGCACTGCGCTGCAGAGAGCACCCAAAGGAGACCCGCCGAGATCCCCTCTCCAAAGAAAGCCCCTTGATCTAGTCGTTAAAGTGCAAAGCCCTGCAGTGCTATTTCCATCTCCTCCCACGGACCCCAGCCCAGCTTGGCTGGCTGCCGCCCTGCATCTCCTCAGACAGAAATGTTTTAAGGAGTGAGATTTGCCTCTCAGGGGAGAGGGAAAAAAACCCGCAGCTGTATTTCCTATGCTGAGATGCAGCCGGGGTCGGTTTTGAACGTCTGATTTTAAGACATAGGCTGTGCCCTCTTGTCAGATAGCGTGAATGCCGCAGCCTTGTGCGCCTAGCCGGGGGGACAGGGCTGCGGCGCCTTCCCCAGCCCCGACTCCGGGGGATTTGCGAGCCCGTGGCCACGGCTGGGGGTTGTCCTTGGCTAAATTTCAGCGTGATGCTTTCCAGTGGAGGCAGAGACTGGTCTGTGAACAGGGAGAGGCTCCGGGTTTTATTTTGGGGAAAGTCCGAGTCAGAATCATCCAGATCGGGGGGAATCGATTCCTAAATAGTTTTACAATAAGAGAATAACGGAGCTAGACCCCGTTGTGCAAACGCCTGCCCGGATGTGTGCCGTGCCGGGGAGGCGCAGGCAGCGGAGCGGGGGACGCAGATATTGGACTCGGCGACAGTTCGGGAACGAGGATGTGAAGCTGTTGAGTCTTTGTAAAAAATCTCCTTTGCCTTTAGCTACAACCTATTATGTGACCTTTAGACACCACCGAAAATAACATTTTTTAAGGGGGAAAAAATCTATCAAACCACAGTGACAGAACGATTCTCTCTGAGCGGGTATTCCTCTGCCGGTGCATTGTATTGGGAGGGATCATGAACTGAAATACAAAACAATTAGTCCTCAGATTATTCTGCAGGGACGGGGTGGAAATTAAGTACAGACCCTATGGTCAGAAATGAGGCCACGGCGACAGGCTTTCATTTTGGTTCGATTTGAGGGACTTTGATGGTTGTCTCTGTCTCTGGTTTGTTGAATCACCACAGCTCATTCCTTAAAACAGTAAGTCAAGATGTAAGTAAAAGTGTTTTCATTTTTTATTGATCCTGCTAACATCTTTCATTGCCCAACGTGTGACCACAACAAATAATCGCTCATTTGATACGGAGAATTGTATTGACCATCTTCCTGGTTTCGGGAGAAATGTCTAAATACCTCTGATCGCTCCGTCTTTGGGGAGGGAGAGGTACCGGTGCATCCTGTAGGCAGCTAGATATAAAGTAGCAGGCGGGCGGCAGCCCCGGTGGCTCCAGGCCTCTCCTAGCGAAGGGCTGCGGAGCCCGGCCATTGGCAGCGCTGGAATTCGCTGTTAGGGTCTTTGCCCAACTTCGGGACGGGTTAGCAAAGCGGAAATGACGTGTGGCATTTTGCCCCTCGTCCTGTTAAAGGAG
>NW_017728911.1:19389374-19398920 GCF_001723895.1 Crocodylus porosus
CGGGGAGCGGAGCCCAAGGCCCGAAGAGCCAGCGGCTCAGCCAAGGGCAGAGCGGACGGGTCAGTGCTAAACCCGAGGGCAGTCCCGCCTGCCCCGCGGGAGGGGACGCCAGGCTGCGCGGGGCGTTGCTCGGGCTTGGCGGGGCCGGGCCGGGGCGCACGTGCCGGCCGACAGGCCCCGCGCCGGCTCGGGCCCTGCAGATGCGCACGGCCGTAGTCTGGAAGCACAATGCGAGAATTTACGAGGAGCGCCGGAGGCATCAATCGCGGGGCGGACCTGGGCCGGCTGCGGCTGCGGCCGCGGGTGCTGCAGGAGAGGATGTCGCTCGTGAGAGGGGACGGCCCGGGGGCCAGCGCGATCCCCAGCCCCGGGAAGGGGAGAGAGGACCCGGGGCTCGCAGGGAGCTCGGTGCCCGCGGCTGACGGAGGCACCTCAGCCCCTGTCCTTTCGCCAGCTCCTGCAGGGAGCAGGGCTGGCTTCCCGGGCAGGTGCACACGCGGAGCGGTCTGTTCACGCGCACGCCCGCGCACGCCCGTGCCCACAGTTCACCCCGCACGCACGCACGCACCGCACACGCACGGCAGAGTCGTAGGACACAAGCCCCGGAAGAGCCGGATTTCAGGTGCAGCCTCTGCCCGGGTTTGCCGTACTTTGCTGTTCACTCCGTTCCCCGAAAGGCGCCAAGGCCATTTGCCGTCCGAGATTTCAGAGGCCGCGGGGCCCAGTCGGGTCCCCTGCCCGGGCTTCCCGCGTTCAGTCCAGATGTCTTTATAAGGAAGAGAAAATGAACTGCCCCCCGCCCCCCGCATCTGCTCCTGAAGCGGCCGTTCTATGATGCGCATAAACGTGCGTGTGCACAGTGCACACATACAGTCGTGCACACGTGCGACATGCAGATCGGTGTCCATCTTCGTACCCCGCACGGCACACAGCAGACAGAAAGGTATGCGGCATGTGCACACGCAGAGATGGACACGCATCGCCTCTCGCTCCCCTCCCTCCCCCTGCAAGGGGAGGTCAGGCTTGTCTCTCTGCATAGAAATATATGCACGGAAGTGTGGATCGGTTTTAAATCGTGGTTTCCCATAACCTCCCATCGCAGATGATGGCAGCGTGCTACATGCCGCGCATTGATCCCCTGGTTTGTGTGCGAGCGGGTCTCCCCTACTTCCGTGCCTACAGATCCTCGCCACAATCACTGCTTTCGGGCAGCGCCTATTTACTGAGAAGTGTGGACGTCGTTTAAGAAAACACAAGTATTCACGGAAAGGTGGCCGGCCAGAGGTGCCGGCTCCTGCTGATAATGCACCGATCGGGTTTTTAGATGGGCCTCAGGTCTGTCGGTTCTGCCGCAAATCCTGCCTGCCGCGGGCGCCGCGTGCCAAGCAGTGCAACGGAGCCACGCGTGTGCCACCTAGGCGAGCGCCCCACGCCCGATGCCAGCCCTTCCTGCCCAGCTGCTCGCCCAGAGCTGCAGTGCATTCATTCATTTGGTGCCATGTTGCTTTGATTATCCCTTAAAAATAAAACCGAAGCGGTCTGCTGAGCGGGGGGGGAAAAGAAATATCTAAAAACACCGCCTTCGTTTTACGGAGGCTGCAGTGCTATGTTCGCCAGCGTTTGCAACACTCAAAAGAAGAAATGGGCGTTTCCATACGGGAGTAAAACTAATGAAGGGAAAGAGATGAGACTCGTAAAACCAACCGGAATATTTTACCTGTTTGCAAAAATTGTGGGGGAGAGGGTTATCCTTGTTGTTAAAACACAACGCAGTATTTAGGGGCATTTGCCATAAAAGTTGCTGGAGTTTGGGGGGTTTTATGCACGGGGCATATCCTCGAATTAAACTAGTTGGATTCTTTATTAAATGATTTTTGAGCTTCTGTTTTCTCATGAAAATAAAAGGCAGCACCTTGTCACTTTTCACAATGCAAACAGACAATACATCTTATATGAAGATTGATTTTTATAAGAATGAAGCGATACCTGCAGTATCTGTTGCGATTTGTTTTTGGAAAGAAAATGTTGCTTTCCCCTAGGTTGCGTTGGTTTTATCGGGACTAACTGCACACAAAAAAAAATGTGTGAAACAAGGGTTTTCTCTCTAGCTAATCATGCAAATCCAGCTCGGCACCTATAGGTTTAAACTAGGGAAAGCGGTGCTAGGCATAGAAAGCAGAGCCCTGGGAAGACGAACGATTCCAATATCGTAATTAGATTCTGGACCTGGGATGAAGTTTTCAGTCTCCTCTCGTAGCCGGGGAAAAGTGCCCAGATTCGCTCCTCCGCGTAACTAACAAGGGTCTCGGCAGCACAGAAACTTCCTCTAATCAAATGCAGCTACTGTGCAGCCTCCGACTGATTAAAATGTATCTCTGCCCTAATTGATTAATGAAGGTTCTTAAAGGGCACGTGCTTCTTGCTCGCTTTCCTGCATAACCCAGCCTTGCTTCCATTCCTTCCTTGAGGACATGGCTCTGTTATTTTTTTTTTAACGATCTGAGGGAACATCACCTTTTTATAAGCAGCGGGATTTTTTAATAGCATCCTTCCCTAAAAGATCAAACAGATTAATAGTATTCACTAAAGTGCTATTGATCTCTGTTGTCGTATAATCCGCGCAGCTTGTATATTTTAATATATATAATCATATATTCCCGCCGTGGTGGGCAGCAATACACGACTCGTTTGATTCCGTGGGCGCGGGAAGCAGCGGCCGGCGGAGCGGATTTGGTCTGGCTCCGGAGCGAAGCGGCGTGCGAGGAAGCCCCGGGCGTTATTACACCACTTCCACAGGCCGGCGCGGACCAGGGGCATTACCCGGGCAGCGCTCAGCTCCCCCCACCGCCGCCAGCGGCCGCGGGCGAAGGTGCGGCCTCGCGCTCCCGCTTGGCCTCACCCCCGCCCCGGGCAGGAGCGAATCTTTTCTTCTGCAACACAAGCAGCTCCGGGTGTTTCCAGCCCCGCGCTGTTTCCCCCGCAATGCTGCTCGGCTTTGGCTTGGGCCGTCCAGAGCGGCGAGCCCGGGCTGCGTGTAGCCGGCCCAGGCCCCGCTTCCCACCCGCAGCGCGGCCCTCGGCGCAGCGCAGGGGCTGCCCGGGGGCGCTCGGGCACTCCCGCTTTTGCAGCGGTTGCCGCGGAAACCGCCCGGGTTTGCCACCTCCCGCCGGGGCGGTCACCTGCCTCGGCTACCTGTTGCCGTTGCAATGGCAGACAGCAAACGAGTCGGGACGGAGTTCAGAGCTCTGGGGCCAGGCGGCTCCCCCCTCTCCCCGCCATGAAACCAGCCCTCGGGGGCCCTCCAGCCCAAACCGACGGCGCAGTGCGGCCTCTCCCGCCCTGACAAGCCTGCGGCACTGGGCCCCGCACGCGCCGTGCGGAGCAGTCAGCCGGCGCGGGGCCCCGATCGCCTTGCGGCCGGGACCTCGCCGGCCTCCCCTTCCCCTTCCCCGGCCAAGCACGTGCCCCGCGGGGGCAGCGGCGGCTGCGAGCGCCGGGAAGGACTCGCGCCCACGGGCCGGGGCCGGGGCCTGGCTCGCGGCGAGCGGGGCTGGGGCGGGGTGGCGCGCAGGCCGCTTCCCCGCGCCCGTGGCAGAGGGCTGCGGCTGCGCCCGGGGCCTGTCGGCACCGCCCGGCTCTGCGGCGGCCAAATCCCGCGGAAGCGTCTGCCCGGGCCGCTGCGCTGCCTAGAGGAGCCGGCTCAGTGCTTCGTGCCCGCAAAGGGAAGGCCCCTTCCCCAGCCCGGAGCAGGCACGCCTGCCCACCCGGCCCGCCGGTTTAGCCCTTTGTCCCCCAGCCCGAGGTGGGGCGCTCCGCGGCGTGCGGGGGTGCTGCCGGGGCCGATGTGGCCCGGCCCCATAAATAAGGCGGCTGCACTCAGGCCGGGCCGGGCCGGGCCGTCGGGCGCGGGCTGCGGCAGCCGAGAAGTTCCGAAGTTGGCCGGGGGTTGTTTTCCTTTCTCCATCATTAACATCATTAATACGAGCTATCAATAACTCTGTCGTTGCGAGCAGAGCTTCCCAGTATCGATCCGCGCGGCTATTCATCTCTGCCATAGAAGACACGGAATAATTTTCGCATTACAGTAGCTTGGATTTGCTTTTAATTCATATTTAAAGCTGCAGCTGGCTCGGCGCAGCTCTCCGCGAAAGACTGGAGGCGCCTAATTAATAATAAGTTAGAAACGAAGGAAGGCACCAGCGGATAAATAATTAATCCAGACATCTCTGTCTCTTTGAATATTGCTGCTTTAAAAATTTAGCCCGCGCAGGACCACGCTGGAAGTCTGCGATTTATACCGCGGGGGGGGGGAGTCAGAAAGCTCTGGTTTGTTCCTGAAATACATCGCTGAATTATTCACGGCGCTTAGCCGGAGCCTCCATAAGTTCCTTCATTACCCGACGCCGCGGCTTGCTGCTGCCGCGAGGGCCCCCGGGGCTGCGGCGGCCCGGCCCGGCCCGCACCCGGCCGGCTTTCAAGGCAGCCAGCCTGGCCGCGAGCAGCCCCGGGGCAGCGCTGGGCCCGGCTACACGGAGCACAGCGGGGCGCTCCCAGGCCGGCCCGGCCTGGGCAGCCTGGGACCCGTGGGAGAGGACACGGTCGCCAGGGCCGAGCGGGGCTGTTGCTCTGGCCCCGCGGGCGCGCTTGTGCGCGGGGCTGTACGGACCTCCGGGATGAAGGGCCCCGAAGGCCTGGGCTGCCGTCGGGGCCGCGGGGCCAGGACCGCCCGCGCTGAGCGGGCAGGGCGGCTCCCGGGGCGGCCCGTTCCCTGTCCACCGGCCCCTCGCCTGGCAGCGCTTCCCCGGCTCCTTCCGCTCTGGGACGGGGCGGTGGCGGGTGCCCGTGCGGGCGGGCTCGCGTCCCCTGGGCGAGGCGCTCCGGCCCCCGGGGCCCAGTCCTGTACTGCCCCGACCCGGCGGGCCGGCTTGGAACTTGTGGCGGTGCGGGGCAGACCCTGGCCCCTGGCCCCTGGCCCCGGCCTGGCCTGGCGCTTTGGGCCCCGCTGCCCTTTGCCGCAGGCTCCGGCCGCCCCTGACAGATGTGTCTTTCTGTCACCAGGCAAGTTTCCAGGCAGCGACGGGGCAAGTGCGGCCGCGTTAATCTCCCCGGCAGCTGCCGGCTTCGGGACTCTTCAAGCGTCACCTTTGACACACACGTCCGCTTCCGCGCAGGCAGCGCGCCCCGTCCACGGCCGCTGCAAGCTGTCGCCGGCCGAGAGGGGCACCTGCCCGCGGCAGGGAACAGGCAGCCCGGCGCGGAGAGGAGCAGGGCAGCCCACCCCCAGGCCAGGCCAGGCCAGGCCCCGCTAGGTGGCTGCCTGCGGCCGAGCCCGCGCCTGCCCCGACGGCGGCGGCAGGGCTGGGTGCCAGGTGTGCGCTCCCGCTCCCGCTCCCGCCGCCTGTGCTGAGCAAGTCGGGACTTGAGGGAGCTAAGGGCGGCTGTGTTAAACGAGGGTGCTTGGCTGCACTGCCCGGAGCCGACCGGAGCACCGACGTGATTTGGTCCGTGCCGCTGGGCTCTGTCCAACACCTCCATGCCAAGACAAGCGCTGCGGTGGCGCAGCCGAGTCCCGGGGGCGGCCAGGCCGGAGCCCGTGGGATCCCGCCTGCCCACGGGCGGGCAGGACAGGCAGAGCGGGATCCCTAGGCCGGTGCGGGCGAGCTTTCCTGCTCCACCTTTCTGAAGGCCACGGAAGTGACTGCGGGACACCGCACAGCGGGAGCCGCCCAGGCAGGGGCTCGGGCAAGCGAGCCCTCCCGGAGCCCGTGGCCCCGGGCCGCAGCGGCTGGATGCGCCGGCTCGGCCGGGCAGGGGGCTCGCCGAGACCGCAGTGTGCGCCCGGCTGGGGCGTCCACGCCGTCTCCGGCCAGGCCTCGGGCCTCCCCAGCCCGGCTCGGCGGGGCTCGGGCCAGGCCGCACTCGCGGGGCCGTGCGGGACCGGCTCCTGCCTGCCTCCTCCTCCTCCTATTGGTTTTTTCGTTGATTCTGAAACTTTCTAAAGTCGCCCCTTCCCTGCCCGCGGCTCCCCCGGCCCTTGTCTCCCCCCAGAGAGTTCCACGGGCCGGGGGGTCGTGTCAACCCTGGCGCTGCAGCTGTTCAGAGGACGTTTCTCATCTTGTCCTTAGACTTTTCTCCCCGGGGTGAAAGCTGCAGGGCGCCAATCAGGCCCTGAGGTCTCAGTCCGAGGGGCGCAGCAGAGAAGCCGACGCGGAGCTCGGGCGCGACCCTTTCTACGTGCGGGGCACGAAGGAAGCGGCCCCCGCGGCTCTGGGACTGACGGGGTTTCTTTTGCTTTTTGGTTGAATAGTTCCGATTAGGGAGGCGGGGGGAGGTTGCCGGCAGGGCGGAGCAGAGGCCTTTCCTCCGTGGACCTTTCCCGCAAGCCCGCGCCACCCGACCCGCGGCGGAGCGCGCTGCAGCGGGCTCGGGCGGGGGCAGAGCGGTCCCTGCTCGGTCCCAGGCTGCGCGCCGCGGAAGGGGGCCCGGCCATGTCCGGACACCCCCGCACTGGCCTCGGCCTCGGGTGCAGCCCGCCTCTCTCCGCGCTGCCGCCAGCCGCTGGGCCGGGCCGCGGGAGAGGTGCTCAGGCGGGGCAGAGACGAGGCAGACGGCCGGGGCGGGGGAAGGCGGGAAGCGCTGGGCAGGGCGAGCTGCCGGCCGGGCTGGAGACGCTGCGACACGCGGAGCCGGGGTCCGGGGGCTGCCCGGTGCCTCTCCGCGGTGCCTTCCCGGACGGTGCCTTCCCGGCCTGGCACCCCGGGCATGGGCCAGGGCCCCGGGAGGAGGGAGAGGGTGCCGCGGCCGCCGGTGGATCCGAGGTCCGGGCGAGCCAAGGCCCGAGGGGCTCCGGAACCGAGAAGAGCGGGGCACGGGGGACTTCCTTGCTCGCTCCTTTCGCCACCGCGGTAGCAGCCAGGCCAGCTCCCTCGGGCCCCACGGGGGCAGCCTCCCTCCTCCCCCGCAGGGAGACATCTCGCTCCACCGTGGGGTGAAACACGGTCAGCTGCAAGTGTCCCCCGAGGCCAGGATCCACACCCCCTCCCCAGCCCTTGGCCCATTCAGCAGGGCAGCTGTTTGGAGCTCAGATTGCGCCGGTCTCCAGGGCAGCGGCTGATCTGGCTGGCCCCCTCCACTGACAGCGTTTCGGAGGCAGCCTTGGCCCCGGGCGGGCGCTAGCCTGGAGGCCAGGGGGCTTCTGCTCTGCCCTGCCACTCACCTGGCCTCCAGCCCTCCCTGTGTACACGGAGATCACGGGACTGAGCCCCTCTGCAAAGCGCTTGGCGGTGTTCAGATGAAAGCCTTTCTCTGCCCAGTAGGGCTGTGCCTGTGTCTCAGGCTGTATTTCCTCGGCACCTTGTGTTTTTCTATCTTTTCCCTTGGGGAGCCTTGGCCTTTCCGAAGGGACGCTGTGTGAATTGCCCTGCCTTGCTTGGTTTCTCCTTTTTTCTCTCTGCACACCGTTTCTGCCAAATGAAGGGTCAGCTCCTTTTCCTTTATTTTGGTCAAGGATTTGGTCTAAACGTCAAGCGTAGTAAACCCCATAGGAGGGGGCCAGTGGCCCCTGCTCAGAAAACGTCTCGTCCTGCCCGTGTCGTAGACGTCTCGCATCCAGGAACAAACACGCTTGTATCCAGTGCTTCCTACCCGATGAGCAAGTGGTTTTGCTTTCAGTTTTCCAGGTGCAGAATTTGAGTGTATCGTTTTGTAGGGCCGTGGTGAGGGGGGAGAAGGGGGTGTTTTGTTTGGGAGGGTTGTTTGTCTTTTAAATATTTGCGAAGGGAAATCTCCGCAAGGCCCTTTCCGACAAGTCCTAACACAAGGTCTGAGGACATGTGAGTGTTCAAAACGATCCCACGATTTACTTTTCGGGATCCTTTCAAAAGGGACATACTGGATTTCGGCCCTATTTATTTTCTTTAAGTGACCTCAGAAAATTTCTGAGTGTCTGGATATTGTCAGCCAAAGAGAGCCTGTGAATAACTGGTCATCGAGATTTCACAATATAAGAAGTGTCTCATCCGGTGCATTTTTCAGGAAGAAGGAAGGGAAGGAAGAAGAATGATGGCAAATTTCAATCCTTGCTGCCATGACAAACGTCTGTACGTATTTGGAAGACACGAAGGACCAATGAGTAGCTTCGCAATTGTGTCTAGATAATTTGGCTTTGCCAAGCTGCAACACACACGCATCCCCCATAGATCGATTGTAGTGAAAAGCTCCAGACTCTGCTCTTTCAGATGAAAACACAGGAGTAATTGCTGCATCCAGCTACATCTGCCTATTTCGGGTCAACCACGCTCCTTTCCCATACTGCCCCCACAATGGGAGAAAGCCCTGGACCTGGTAGAGAAAGCCCTTTGTGAAGGCCGAGTGAAACGGAAGCACTAGCCAATACCAAGAGGGACGAGGCAGCCGGGCGGTGCAGGGCGCGCGGCGGGTCTCTCCCCCGCGATTCCAGGACGCTCAGGGATCAGGGACCCCGGCCGGGCCCGTCCCTCCGGCTCGTCCTGCGGATGTGATGGCCCAGCCCTGGGAAGCCGGGGGGGGAGCGTGGGGCAATGTCCTACGCACAAACCCCAGCGGGGAGTGCGCCTCGGCCGCACGTTGTGACACCGGCCCCGGCTGCTGCGCGGCCCGGCGCGGGGGCGGGAAGAACCGTGCCCATGCACATGCCTCCTGTCACAGAGGGTGCTGGGGCGGGCCCGGCACCGAGGCTATGTGCTCTCCTTCCCCGAACATGTCTGGCCTCGCCCGGGACCGCGGGGCCCCGCTGCCATGCCGGGGCCGGGCGCCGGGCGCCGGGCAGAGCTGTGCGCGTTGCGGCCGGCGAGTGACGCTCCCGCCGTGCCCGTGCGGCCGGGCCAGGGGCAGGTGCCCGCAGCGCAGGGACCAGGTGCCTTGAACACAAACCCGGGGCGCCGTTGTGCTGCGGTGTGCGGCCCTCCCCGCGCTGGGGCGGCGGGGCTGGCTGCGCTCGTTATTGTCAGTGGGCGGACAATAGGCACATCTGTCCCGGCTTCAGCACCAGGCACCTTGGCTCGCCGGCGCGCCCCCCGCTCCGCGCCCCCTGCCCGCCGACACAGCACATGAAAGGGCCCGGACGGCGTCTGCCCGGCGCTGCCGCGCCCGAGCCGGGCCCCGCGGGGGCACTGCCCAGGGCAGCGGGGAAGCGCCTGCAGCCCGCAGCGGAGGGTCCCCGGGGAGCGGGCAGGGGCGCGGGGGGCAGCGCCGGCGGGACTGCGCGGGCTGCCCGCCCAACGGGGCGCCGCGGGCTTTCACCTCGCTGCGGGACCCGAGGGAACCGGAAGTGAATATTCAAATCCCGCTTAAGGAGGCTCCTCGCTAACAATGCTCAGTCACCGGAGGGGAGGGACCGACCGACCGGCCGCGGGGAGGATGTGCGGGCCCGCGGGAGCCCGGGGCCGAGCCCCGAGGGGAGCGCGCTGGAGGGCCGGGGGCAGCGCCGGGCGGGGCAGCCCTTTCCAACAGCCCACTCCCGCCGCCCCTTTGTCCCCGGTGCTCCCCGGGGTGTCGCCCCAGCGCATG
>NW_017728911.1:19399020-19400574 GCF_001723895.1 Crocodylus porosus
GCCCGCTCTCCGCCAGCAGCAGCAGCTGCAGCAGCAGGAGCCGTGGCCAAAGACATTGAAACAGTAAGAGACATGGCTAGAGATGGCGAGGGACGCGATCAGACACCTACCGGGGCGGCTGAGGCTGTATTAAAGGAACGGGGGCCTTAAAGCTGAGCCAACATCACCAAAAAATAACAACAACAAATCACAACAACAACAAAATCAACCAAGCCCCCAAGAGCCTGATCCTTTCCACAGGGGAGGAATCCTGCACGCATCCGACGCGAAGACCTCCTAGGACCTTCCAACCACAGACCAGATAGATGTTTTGTCCACAAGCTTGCACGAATCACAATGAATGCGCAGCTGACGATGGAGAACATTGGCGATCTGCACGGGGTGAGCCATGAGCCGGTGCCAACCACGGCCGATCTGATGAACAGCAGCCCCCACCACAGGAGCTCGGTGGCCCATCGCAGCAATCACTTGCCGGCCCACCCTCGCTCCATGGGCATGGCTTCCATCCTGGACGGTGGCGACTACCACCACCACCACCGGCCCCCTGACCACGCGCTGACGGGACCCCTGCACCCCACCATGACCATGGCCTGCGAGACACCCCCCGGGATGAGCATGAGCAGCACCTACACCACGTTAACCCCTTTGCAACCTCTACCTCCCATCTCGACCGTGTCGGACAAATTCCCTCACCACCACCATCACCACCACCACCACCACCACCCCCACCAGCGGATACCAGGGAACGTGAGTGGCAGCTTCACCCTCATGAGGGACGAGCGGGGTCTGGCTTCTATGAACAATCTCTACACCCCCTACCATAAGGATGTTACCGGCATGGGGCAGAGCCTCTCCCCTTTGTCTGGATCGGGCCTGGGGGGCATCCACAACTCCCAGCAGGGGCTGCCCCACTACGCTCACCCCAGTGCCACCATGCCCGCCGAGAAAATGCTCACCCCCAACGGCTTTGAAGCCCACCACCCTGCCATGCTGGCCCGGCATGGTGACCAACACCTTACCCCCACGTCCGCTGGCATGGTGCCTATCAACGGGATCCCACACCACCCCCATGCCCACCTGAATGCCCAGAGTCACGGGCAGATTCTGGGCTCCAGCAGGGAACAAAACCCTTCCGTCACTGGTTCGCAGGTCAACAGTGGGAGTAATTCAGGGCAAATGGAAGAAATCAATACCAAAGAAGTAGCTCAGAGGATCACCACCGAGCTCAAGCGGTACAGCATCCCCCAGGCCATCTTCGCCCAGAGGGTGCTGTGCCGCTCTCAAGGGACCCTCTCCGACCTGCTGAGGAACCCCAAGCCCTGGAGCAAGCTCAAATCCGGCCGGGAGACCTTCCGCAGGATGTGGAAGTGGCTGCAGGAGCCCGAGTTCCAGCGGATGTCGGCGCTCAGGCTGGCAGGTGAGCCCGGGCCGGGGCAGCTCCGCACCTCCGCCCGCTCTCCCCGTGCGTCGCCCTGCCCCCGGCGCCCCGCACCGAACAATGCCCGCGCCAGAGGCGCTGCTGCGGGAGGGGCCCGGGCCCGGGGCCGGGACGGC
>NW_017728911.1:19400782-19402131 GCF_001723895.1 Crocodylus porosus
CAGAGCTCAGCGCTGCTGCATTGTCTGCGCCGCCTGCCCGGCCCCGGCCCCGAGCGAGAGCCAGGCGCTGGCGGGGCCGCGCGGGAGGGCTGTTAATTAGCTGATAGGTCTCCATTAATTTGTCCCAGGAGAGAGCGACACAGTCAAGCCGCGCCGGAGCCGCGGGCGCTTATCCGTTTCGCTGATGGGAATAAAGGGACGAGCCGATCCGGCCCCGGCCCTTCCCCTGGCAGCACGGGGCCGGGCCCGGGGCGGCGGGAGCCGTCCCGAGCCGGCTCCGTGTCCCCGCGCCGGGGGAAGGGACGTCTTGTCCCGCTGTCCCGGGGGGGAAGGGGACGTGGGGGGGAGGCCAGCCCCCCGGGGCAAGGCCGGGAGAGCCCCTGCGGCCGGGGCAAGGGGGCACCGTTCCCAGCCCGGTTTGTACGACGAGCCCGGGCCCGAGTCTCTGCCGATTTCCATGGATCGATACCGGGAGCAGGTGCGGTATCGGAGCCGGCGCTCGTCGCGGCGGGCGGACAAAGCTGCCTTGGGCTGCCCGCGGGAGGCAGCCGCGAGGCCAGCGAGGTGCCGGGGCGCTTCCCTGGACGCCCCGCTCGGGACCCCCGGGGAAGAGGCCCGCGCCATGCAGCACGGGGAGCGGGGAGCGGGCGCGGAGCCGCCGGGGCAGGCTGCCACGCGGCGGGCGCTGCGAGCGAGGCGATCTGCTGTAAATGCATCAACTATCGATTTTATTCGGCGTAGGGTTTAAATGTGCGATGATCTTCCTAAGTGGTAAAAACCTGCCCCGATTGATATTGATGGACGAGCAGCCCCCGCGCACGTCATAAATTACCGCCGCCGACGCAAATTAAATTTCACGTCCAAATTATAACTCACTCTCGGGCATTTAGAGAATTAGCAGGTAGATAAATATCCGGGGCAGGCCGCGCCGCGCTCCCTGCAGCCGCTCGGGGCGGGGGCGGCTCCGCGGGCCCTGCCCGGAGGTGCACGCGGCGGGGAAGCGGCGCTGAGGTCCCGGCGCGGCCCGGGCTGCTCCGGCCGTGTCAGCACAGCCGCTAATTGCGGCGCTGACCTCTCCCGGCCCACACGCCGGGGCAGCTCTCGGGGCAGAGCCGTGCCGCCCGGCCCGAGGGCCGCTTTGCTCCGGCTCGCGGGGGCGCCTGCGGGAGCTGCGCCAAGGCCGGGGGCAGGAGACGAGATGCGGCTCTGCTCAGCCCGGCCTGCCGCGCGGCCCCGGCTCCCCGCTTTGGCCTTTTTCAGGAAAATGGTTGTTTTTCCCCCTTTTTCCTTCTCTTTTCGGCCTTCCCGCGCGCGGAGCCCGCAGCAGGCAGCGCCCGGCGCCCTTTGTG
>NW_017728911.1:19402654-19404015 GCF_001723895.1 Crocodylus porosus
GCACCCTGGACAGGTGCCGGCCGGCCTCGCCGCGGCTGTGCCCGCATCAGCCCGGCGCGTCCGCCTGCGGAGCGCCGCCCCGGGGCACCGGGGAGCGAGCGGCAGGGCTGAGCTCGCAACCCCCGGGCCAGTGACCCGCCGGGAGGGCCTCCTGCAACCCCCTGTTTGTCTTCCTTAACGAAGGAGTGATAATAGCATCGATTAGACATAAAGCCAGCGTGCAATTAACCAGGCTGCAGCACGTGCGAGCGGCGCCCTGCCCTCTTTCCCTCTCTTCCCACATAAATTAGAGCGGAGCGATTTGGCCATTTCCCCAGGGAAAGGGTCGATCATCTCGGAGCAGGCAGAGTGCGGGTTTCCATTGCAGTTGCACTATACAAGCATGGAGCTGAAAGGGAGCAGGACTGGATTTCATCAGTGGCTGGAGGAGCAGTGGACAGGAGTTCAGCACTTGGATGTGAACAGATAACATGGGAATGTGTACATGCATTGGAGGGGAACCTGTTGGATCAGGAAGGGGAGAGAGATGTTCGGTTTGAAAATGGGGCTTCCATATTTTCAGGTCTGACTGGTAGATGAAGCAAGGAAGCATCTTGATTTAAGGTGGCAATCAGATCCCCAACACTTGCCCTGAAATGAACTAGAGGAAGCACTTCTAAATCCCTATCAGGGTGATACAGAATGATCATAGAAGCAGATGGGCAGATGGGCAACCCCATCATGCTTGTACAAATGTAGTTTGCATTTACAGTCATTCAGAGTTCGTGTTCTTGCCTCCCATAGATAACCAGTCTCCTTGACAAAAGTCCCTCCCCCAACTCCTTGGACACAGTTGGCAGGATCAGCCCAAAAGGCCTAGGATTGAAGAGAAGAAGCTATTTCAAAGGTGCACTGGGAGCTTAGGCCAAAGCCTGTTGCTGCTTAGGGAGACTTCTAGGGCCTCTGGATTAGGGCCTAGCATTGCTACTAGGTGAGCATACTAGTAGGGGGGAAAGACTGCAGCAAGACCTGGACAGGTTACAGGGGTGGGCTAGCAAAAACAGGATGCATTTCAATACTGATAAGTGCAGGGTTCTGCTTTTGGGCAGTAGTAACCAGCAGCACACATATAAGATGGGAAACTCCCTTCTTGAGAGCATAGAGGCAGAAAGGGATCTTGGAGTCATTATTGACTCCGAGATGAATATGGGCCAACAATGGAAGGTCCCGGTTGGCAGGGCTAACTGGACCTTGTCGTGCATCCACAGGTGCATCTCAAGTAGGGCCAGGGAGGTGATCCTCCCCCTCTACGTGACACTGGTCAGGCCACAGCTGGAGTACTGCGTCCAGTTCTGTGCGCCCCATTTCAGGAGGGATGTAGA
>NW_017728911.1:19404473-19447954 GCF_001723895.1 Crocodylus porosus
GTGCAGAAGATGGCCCAGAGGCCTTGTGGTGTCATGCCCCAGGCACATCAGTAAAAGACCTGTCACTTCCATGACTACTTATTTATTCAAGATCAAACCAATACAAGTCAATTCTTGCCTTAAATATAAACTTAATTGAAAATATCTCATACTAAAATTAAAATGCTGCTTGCTGGATTTATTCCTGGGTGGATCTGATTTAAGCTTTTTGGGCCAACAGGAAAGTTAATTTTAGTAGTATAATGACAAAAGAGCCATTTGTAAGATTATTTTGCTGGACAAAGAGTTGTTTTGATTTTATCCCATTTTAGAGTGATACAGCATTACAGTGCTAAAATGTAATGTGTTCTCAGAATGTTAATTAAGAGTAAAACTGATTATTCTTCAGAAATTTCCTGGACAAAATTACTGGCTACCACATAATGCTAAGACCCACATGACCCAAGGAGTGTTATATTTAGCCTTTTTATTTCTGGTTGGGCCATCAGATGACTGTTACACTTCAAAATGAACTTCAAACACTAGTGCTCCACTTACTGGTAGAAAATATTAAATGAGAACACTCAGCTCCCATTCTTTAGTGATTCTGATGCACAAATTCACAAACTAGAGTGAATCCTAATGCTTTAGAAATATTGAAAATATAGTATATCTAGAATGACTTTTTATGAAGATAAGCCAGAAATTCAAGCCAGAAAAGCTAGCTGGCTATTTTAAAAAAAAAGTTTATCTGCTGATCTTTAATATTCTGGACCAGCATTTTAAAAGGGATTGCACTGATGTTTATGCATGATTTGAACTGTTGAGAAAATATATTTTTACCGGCTTCAGTAGCAATGGTGCATATATATGGCTGTAATGTATACAGAGAAAAAAAGTTATTTTTTATATGCTGAGCGAGAGCTGTTTGGTTGGGCATTTTTCTTTGTCTCTGGTTTTTGTTTGTTTATTTGTTGGGGTTTTTTGCGAAAGACAGTTTATAGAGCTTTAAAATGTATAATCATTGAAATGGCTACATTTTACCACAATGACTCAAACTAATCACTTTTAATTTTGAGCCCTCTTAGCAAACCACTTTGTAAAATAATAACAATTCCAGAATTAAAATTCCCTATATTGTGAAGATATTTGATTTTTACTAACGAATACAAATATTTTTCTCATTAAATGTTTACAGTTAACTGAATATTTCTGCAACTCACTGTAGAAGTCATAAGGGCATAGTTCACTATAGCAAGATCTATGGCAGAGATAAGTGGCGATACTAATTGAGGCATTGCATTAATAAGTATCTAATATTCGCCCTAGGTAAGGCACAGAATGAGCTATTTTTATCTTGGCTGCCTTTCTACTGTAGAAATAATAAGAGGGCGCCACCTAGTGCCCTGCAGCACTAGCAACTGGCCAGGCCAAGTGAGAGTGCAATAGGAATAGCTAACACGATTAAAATATTGATGTAGTCACAAAAATCGTTCATTAAGGCAATTTAATCTTTGCTATTAAATGTACTTTCAATTCATTTGGGGTAATTAAGATGCAGTTAAAGTGATTAAATTCTAATTACTTATGCTAGACAAAGAAATATTTGTCACAGTATTGCAGTTAAATAAGGACTCAGCTAAAGAAAGTTAATATTTACTTGAAATGATGTAAGGGGAAAATCAGGTTCTTTCCCCTTATTAATTTGATTAGCAGCATCTTCTGTAATGGTGATGTCAGTGCACTCAAGCAGTTAAGAATCCATCAGCCTCACAGTTTGTGTACACCCCACATCCAGAGCTGTTGAGTCAGCACCACTCAGTCTGCCTCACTTTATTATTCCAGGGGAAGCAAATTAAGGTGGCTCATTTTAATACACTGCAGGTCACTGAGTTGTTTACAATGCAGATACTCAGCTGGGATCTAGCCTTGTCACCCTGTACTCATTCTGCAGTCTCCCTACCCACAACGTGTTATTTTTAGCACTTTATTTTAGGTATGAAACAAAAGCGGCATAGCAGGAAAACCCTTTTGGATTGTGAGAGGCAAATGCTAAAGGGATATAGCCCAGCACACATTTTCCAAATGCTTAAAGCCGGATAGGGCTACAATAAAATACTCCACTCCATATAAGCAGGTACTTGAACAATTAAAGGAGGGAGGGGGGGTTATAGGTAAAAGGACTGCTCTTTGTCACCAGGAGAAAGAATTAACCTGATGGAATCTAAGAGATACACAGACATTTCAAAATAGTGAATATTTTCTCTGCTGGGGTGGTGGGGGCAGGCAGTTTGTAATGAACAGTGCAAAGCAATACTCATGTCTTATTAGCCTGGATTGGCTTTTACCGTAAAGCTTCCTGGGTTTGTACAGAGCCTAACCCAACCAAGACCTGATCCTGATAGGAGCATCTAGGCACTACATAATGTTACCAGTACTGTTAGTAAAATTAAATGAACTGTTTTACTAAGTTGGCTGCCACACTTATGTCTGATGGAAGGGGACTGCACAATGAGGTACCTTTACCACAGGGGTCATGTGCAGAGGCCTCCCACACCCACTTACACCAGAGAAGGCAGCAATGAGAATGTGATGGGGCAGGCAAGGGAGGGATCCCAAAGATCCATCAGACCTAAGGTTGGTGAAGTGACAGAGAAAAATTGTCACTGCTTTTCAGGGCTGAGCTGGGTTGCTTGCCTTTAGGGAGTGTGAAGAATATGAAAAGTATAGGCCCCAACTGTGTTCTAATATCTGCTACATTTTAAGAGTTTAGGGGAGATGAGATAACTATTGCTCTTGCTTTCTCCACATGCATTGTATTTGTTGTGGTGATAATCCATGACAAGTGCAGAGCTGTGGTATAAACAGACATATGGTGGACCTCTTTGCTTACATTAAGCCTACTGATTCATCTTCATTAGGGCTGTTTCTAACATTCCAACCCTATAAGCAACTTCTGTCATTTTTTAACTGACTTGCTAGAGTAATGCTTCCTCCTTCTCTACCCAAGGGTAGGATTTCCTTTAAGAAATTACCCTTAAAAATTTACAAAATTTGGTTCTGCCTTGCTGATGGTTTTTCTATGCATAAAAATGTTATTTGATTGTTTATGGCATTGCAAGGTTAGAAATAGAAGCTGTGGAAAGAGAGAGAGAATTACTTTTAGCTTTGGAAGACCAAGATAATGGGCTTTAAAGTCATGAAACATTTAGAATAAGAAAGTATATTTGAGGTAGTTCTAGAAGTTTTTGTGGCTCTGTCTAAGCCCACTACAAAGGACTCAGAATAACTAAGAGGTCTGACTTTACAAGTGAAGTGACAAGAAAAGATAACCCCAACAAATCATTTGAAAACTCTCTAAAGCATTTTTAAAGTGATTTTCTTGTATAGCTTCTCTGGCAGATGTATAGTTTTACACCCACCTCATTTGCATCTGGGGGTGTGTGAAATCCCCCCAGATCAGAACGACACTCACTTTCCATAAGTTTTATGCAAAAACTTATGCACAAGATGAACTTCCTGCAAGTAGCCAGTGTTGCTAGAGGGAGAGCTCACACTTACACAGAGCATAGCACACGAAGCCATTTTGCTCATCCTGCCACAGCCAGCCCGGGTTCTAGGCAGGCCCCTGCTGTCAGCCACAGAGCCCAGATTACTCCCAGAAGGTAGTGGGGTGGCTATAAGCCGTGCTGAAAGCAGCTTGGACTCTGTGGCAGCAGCCATGAGACTGCAAGTGGATGCACCAGGGTCTGGAGCCCCAGCCTGGCTCATTGCCACTGCCAGCTGCACGTGTAGCTCAGGGAGCATAGCGGGGAAGGGGCCAGGGCTGCATTGTCACAACAAGGATTGGGCTCCTCGCAGCACCTCTACCATCTACCCCGGCATCTTCCAAGTCAAGATGGTAAGGCTTTTGGGCACTTGGTCCAAAAACATTGCTGATCCCTGGACTACACTAAAAGCAAGGAGAACCGGGCCTCATATTTCAGGTTACATGGTGAGAGGGTTCAAATATGGAACAAACCACTACAAGAGATCAGAATGATCTTGCCTATAACCAGTTCAAAAGCCTTTCTGCAATGAGTAAAGATAAGGGATCCTTTATCTTTTGATTTAAAACTATGAGCAAAAGCATCTGAGCCTCAAAGAGTGATGGGGGATGTGCTGTGAATAGCTCAAAGCAATTTTTAATTACTGTATTTGCCATCTAGGTGGCTAGTGTCCAAGCAATAAGTAAACCTACCATATGTCATTGCATCAGTCATAACATGCAAATCTTTTGCTTCTATTTCAAGAATAAGGGCCAGAATCTTTGAAAAGAGAATCACTCATTATTTTATTCCCAGCTTTTTGAAGGAAATGTAGTATTCATGAGAGCTAAGGGCTAGATAGCCCTGGAAATGCCAGTCTGGCAAGAATGGTAGTGACAATTCTGTAGGTGACTCGCTTGCCTCTGAAAGTGTTGTACCGATACCCTTCCATGATACAGAAGAGGCATAAAACTAAGGTCCTGGCCAACTGTGATCATCAAAGATTCCCTGGCACTTTCTGTAGGAGGAGGATGGTTAGGTGGACACCTCAAATTTGGGTAGAACTCATCTAAGGACCCTTGCTAGTTGCAACACAACACAGCTTTTGTCTTCGCTTTCTGAGTTAAACTATTGTGAAGTGTTCTTTGTTAAATGACTGCTCTTTGGTAAAATGTAAGATTGGATCCTGAAGATCCCAGACGTGCTTTACAACGGCAGTCTACACATGCACAATTATTTATGCCCAGTTGGGAATAGTTTGCAAGATTTCCCATCTTTGCCTTACCAAGGTACTTAAGGAAGATCATCTCTGGGGATGAATGGGAAGTTCTGTTTCTTTGCTCATTTAGACTACAGCATCTTGCTAAAACTTTCAGCCATGGGGCTAATTGGTGTCAAGTAATGTGTCAAATGTGATGGAAATTAGAGCAGTGTGAACCTGCCCATCAAGAACTGAACTGAGACTGCTACTTCATTTCATGTAGGGCACCAAGCTACCATCAAGTAATAATGACTTGTGGTCACCACTGACCTGGGCCAGATTTGAAAACATGACCTCTCACCTTGAGGTGAAAGGCTTCATATCCCATTACCAATTTCCTGAACTAGTTACTCCACTGCTGCTTGTTCTAATCTTTCAAAAACATTACAAAAGCTTAGCTATATGAAATCACCACATTTTGAGGCATATATCTACAACTGAGTCTGCCTGCAGCTGCACTGAGACATAAGCAAATCTTTAAAAGGAAGCAGCCAAAAGAAATAAATCCATAAGGCTTAAACCTACATTGTGTCTTGGCTTCGGCCTTTGCTAGTGATAGAATCAAGCCATAATACTGATGGAAACGCAGGAGCTTTTCATAGAGGAACAGCTGAGCAACATAATTCCATTGCTGCCACACACTCACACAGAAGGATTATACTCAATGCTCCATCCATAAGGAGAGACAGAAGCCTGTAGAAAATATTTTCAGAATCCTTCTTTTTATTCACATCTTGAGGTCTTGACAGTTTTCCACTGGTGACATTTTCATGTTTGAAAGAGGGTGGTCATTGCATTTTCAGCCACTGGCTGATGAACTTTTCTTTCAATGGGAGCTGTCCTGTAATTTCAAAATGTTGTATAGAGATCAGTGTATGTTTTGTCCATCTAATTTTTCTTTTCTGTTGTACATGTTGATCCTGAGGGCAACATTTTCCAAAAGAGCAGCTGTGAGAGACTGGAACTTGTTGTGGTGTGTAAATAAAATAATTTTTATTTAGGTTTAAATAAAATTAACCTGCCTTCTACTCTTTGCTTCAGATGATAACACATCTGAAGCAGAGAGTAGAAGGCAGGTTAATTTTATTTTTTGCTGTTTTCATGTGTTCCATTTATGTGATTAGGATGTGAAAATCCAGGAGTTAATGGCAGTTATCAGTTACATTATTTCATACAAAACATATATTTAGTCACACACACAATTAGATGGACAGCATGGAAACTGATTCTCTATTAGGCCTTAAAAAACAACTTCTCTTAAGGATGGTCAGGAAAAACAATCAGCATGCCTGTCTCCCTCTTGATAGAAAAGTTTAATTCTTAATATAGGTATGCAAAATATCTACTACCTTACATCCAGTTCCCTAAACTAAACAATATGAATCTCCCTTTTAGAGTTTTCAGCTGGCATTTGGTCCTTCTCCAACTGAAATCAATCTACTTGAGTAGGATTGGCCCCACTGCCTTACATATAATGCATCCAGCACATTTTAAGGATCTTAAAAAGCAGTGCCAAGTGGTGTGATATTCTCATTCTGGTAGGCAAGGCTGAAAGTTCTGTGCCACTCATATACAACTGGGCCTTAATAAGATGTATAAGGCTTGGCATGTCAATTCAGCCAAATCCCCCAGGCAACTTATAAGGAACAAAGGGAGACAAAAATAGATTGATGGACTGTATCAGGAGAATTGCTAGTGTCAAAAATCTCTGTTGCTCAGGGCGGAGGAAGATGGAAGTGACTGGAAGAGGCCATAGTTCAGCTGTAGATTTATAAGGCTCCTTGTGGCACTGATAACATTACATTGTCATATCTACACACATGTGCTGCTAGAGTCAATGTGCCTTTTTCTCTATCTTCTGCCTTGCCTTTTTCTAACCAGTCTGTCTTCAGGCTGTTTCAAACAGCCTCTGAAGGGATGTCATTCACCTGGGGGCACTGCTAGAATGGAAGAACATGGTTCTTTTTTATTAGAGGATGGGGGAAATGGCCAGCAATGCCACAGCATGCATACTAATGCTGCAATGGAGTGATCTGATTTTAGTGTGAAAATACAACACTCCAATGGTTTTAAACTTTTAACATTTTTATTAATTAAATAGCTCAGAAGTTTCAGTTTCTTCCAGGGAAATGTATATTAAAGATACAAATGCAAATTTTCCAGGGTCACCCTCTGCTACTTAAAATAAAAGGTGCATAATACCAACACCTGCTTTGTCTTACAATCCCCCAGGGCTGAATTGAAACTGGTGTCACTGAGATGAATAGTTACAGCTACTATGGCCAAACAAGCCAGCCTTCGTTCCTACTTCTGATAGATCCTCATTTTCATATATCTATGTTTTACATTTGTGTTTTGGCAAGTTGAGGGCTACAATTTATTAATAAAATTGATTGGCTGAAACTTACAGTCTTCCAGAAACCCTGTGATTGCTTTTTGTTATTACTAGACTAATTTTGTTTTTTTTGAGGGGGTTAATTTATAATTGCTATTAGAGGTCTTGTAGTTGTACAAGACAGAGAAACTATAGGCAATGCCTGCCCCAGTGAATGAACTTACAAGCTAAAAACCTGGGGTAACATTCTTAAAAGGGCACCTGGCCACTCAAGTATCTAATTTTCATTGACTTTCAATGGGATTTAAGGGCCTTCAGAAAATTTTACCTTTGACCTGTTTCCCAGGGAAGTCAAGAGGAGTAGAGCTGTGTGGGAAAACACTTTTCCTACCATAAGAAAATTGTAGAGCTTTTGAACTTCTTCCCATTCTGCAGAGAGATGAAAAGGAGCCCTTTTCAAAGATTTTCATGAAACTTCAACGGTAAGAAAGACATCTGCCTCAGAGTAGCCAGTACCCTGGTGGTGGTCACGCTCCACTGGCATTGCTCTAATTCTTGTTTTGCCATGCTCCTGTGTCCCTGATGAGTGTCTTGACTACCATATGACTGACCGTGCTGAGATGGATCTCTCTCCTTCAGAATGACACCATATTTTGACTTTTTAAAATGAAATTGCCAAGACTCTCCAAGCTGACTGACTGGTTGCTCACTTGATAGACTCCTGGAAAATAGGGAGCTGCCTGGAAGGCATGTTGTCACAGTTCATGGCAGGGTCTTAGGCCTTCTGAGCTCCTGGCTCTGCAGCAGAGTTCAAGTCAGGGCTTCCAGGACTCATTGCTGTGGAGTGGGAGCCTAGAAACCCTATGAACCCTGGCTTCAGTGTCTCAGATGCATTCTGGCATTCAGTGTAAATTCAGCCCTGGTGCAAGTCTGTAGATTACATGAGAGAGACACTGGGAATGACTTGGACATAAAAAGTTATTTGATCTTTACATACATAAATTATAGGTACATATCTCTCTTCCTTATCTAGGTGGTGATAAAATCTTGCCAGTACTTCCTGAAGTCCTTTAAGCTTCAGGCACCTTTAAGCTTAAGGCAGTTTCTAACCTATACTGAGCACAACAATGCCTTGTATGAGGCTCATTGAGAACAGCCAACCCCACAAGATGGGCAAGTTTCCTGCTCATCACTGAATGAATTAAATCAACACATTCCTACTTAGATTCTGGCAAACTGACATTTTCCAATGAGAAAAACATTCCAATCATAAAATTTTTGGCCAACCCTAAAAATAAAAAATGTACAAGGCCTTACAGTGGCTTATAGGGGGGAATTCAGATTTGCACAATAGAACCTGGAAGTTGCCTTTTTAGTAACGTTAAAATGAACTATAGATCTTTGTAGGATATGATCCAGAAGATAGAAAATGTTTAGTGACAAGATCATCCACTTTTTTAAAATGCTCTTTTGAACAAGAACCAAGATTTCACTAGGGGTGTCTGAAACAGAAAGAAAACAGCAAACCTTGTGATTAAGTTTGTGGTTCAGCTCCTGGCTCTACTAGAGATCCTAATCAGTGTGTGATCTTGATCAAATCACATGATATAGCCATGCCTCAGTTCCTGACCCATAAAACACAGATGAGGGTACCCCCTTCCTTTCACCCTAACCTTGCTCTCTCTACTTAGAGTATAAGTTTGTTAGGACAGAAACAGTTCCCTTTTCTGATATTTTTGAGCATTTTGGACAATGGGATCCTGCTCAAGAACAGGACCTCAAGCTGCTGTTGTAATATAAATTGTTATTGTAACAGAGAGATCCATCTACAGGAGCACTGGGGGCTGCTTTGTGGTGGGCTTGGAGGGCATGCGCCTGCAATATAAAGACAAGGTGATTGAAGGTAGGGCTCTAAGGATCCTTCCTGGGAATTTTCCTCTAAGGAGTGTGGAATATACAATGCTAGGAAAGAACCTGCATTAGCAGTCTGTGTTCTGCTAATGGATCACTTCAGCAATGTTCTTAGCAACGCATCAGTGCAGTGGTCTCTCACGAATATCCCTGCCATGGCAGTAAAATACACATTGGTTTTTGTTTCTTGCAAGTGCCTATTCAAATGACGCAGTGTAAATAAAACCCTCTTAGAGACAGAGACTCTTTTTCACATAGGCTGGAAGTTGCACACAGGCTATGGACTCAGGATTGTCTGGAGAGCTCAGCTCCTGCTTTGGCACTAAAATGAGCAATAACATTTTGACATGAACCTAGGATGCTGAGTGCTGGGCTCTTAGGGCACTTGTGCACATGACGACTGTCACCATGTACACATGACAGACATTTCCTCTGTGTAACTTAATAGTGTCATAGAATACATGTGCATGAGGTTTGGGGGTTTGCAACGTTGCAAACTAAACCACATCCCCATGTAGTTTAGTTTACAGTGTTGCAAATTGCAATGATGCAGCTGTCAGCTCTCCCCGCCCCCCCGGGCCATGGGAGAGGTGGGCAGGCTCCATCAGACGAAAGGACTGGACCACTCACCACTTTTCCCTTCACCAGGCAGGCATCTGGCAGCTGCAGGCACCTACTGAAGGCAGAAGCAGCAAGGGACCTGATCCTTTTTTCTTTTCTTTTTTTGCAGAGCCTGCCTGCCCCGCTCTCCTGTGATCAGGGGACAAGCTGCTGGCAGGCTGAGTGGCCCCTGAGCTGTGGGGGGCCTTGGTCCTTTCCTCCACAGCAGTGGTGCCTCCACAGGGCTGCGGGGGGCTGCCCCACCTTGGAGGCAGTACTTGGCTGGATTTAACTTTTCCCCAAGCCCACTGGGGCTTTCAGCACCCCATGCACTATCCCTGCCACCTCCCCACTGCCTGGAAACCCCATGCACTGTCCCTGCCACCTCCTTGTGGCACTGATAACATTACACTGTCATAGCTACACACATGTGCTGCTAGAGTCAGTGTGCCTCTTTCTCTGTCTTCTGCCTTGACTTTTTTAACCAGTCTTTCTTCAGGCTCTTTCAAACAGCCTCTGAAGGGGTGTCATTCACCTGGGGGCACTGCTAGAAAGGAAAAGCATGGCTCTGTTTATTAGAGGATGGGGGGAAATGGCCAGCTATGCCATAGAATGCATACTAATGCTGTAATGGGGTGATCTGATTTTAGTGTGATCTTCTAGGAAAGCACAACACACCAACGGTTTTAAACTTTTAACATTTTCATAAATCAGGTGGTGGGGACAGTGCACAGGGTTCTGGAAGCCCTGGCAAGCTCAGAGAGCAGTTGAATCTAGCTAGGTGCTGCCTCCGAACTGGGGCAACACCCTGCCAGCTAGCAGCCCACCCAGGCAGCCCCCGAGGAGGGGTCCACTGTGGAAGGAAAGACTGGAGCCCCCTGCAGCTCAGGGGCTGCTTGGCCCACTAACAGCTGGCCTCCCAGCCATGGGCAGGTTCTGGCTCCAATTAAAAAAAAAAGTATCGAGCCCACATCATAACATGATGGAAAAATTGAAATGGTATGTTTCAATTAAAAACCCACTGTTTCAGTTCAGGGGGCATAAAGTAAAACCTTGGGGGTTAAACCCCTGTCACGTCTACCAGCCCCCATCATGTGTACTAAACCCGCATCACCTGTACAACCACCCATCGCATGTAAAGGTTGGGAAAGCTGAGTCCACTCTCAGGGTAGGACTTCACATTAACCCCCTGTGCCGCGTACTCTTGTTTCTGTACTTGGCCCTCTCTTTTCCTACTTAGCTGACAGGGCAGCCATGGGAAGGGAAGAGAGTTAGATTATGATTGATCCAACCCATATCTACTTCACAGCTCAGCTCTATCACAAAGCCACTATAGGCTCCATGCACTAGATATAGTTAATGCTGCATTGTCTTCTCTCCACTATACAGGTACTAGATACATTAAAAATGGATCTGTTATGAATTAAGAACATCCCCTGTCTTATAAATGTCGCTGACAACTCCACTATAGGTTGAGCTGGTAGCACTACCTATTGTAAAAGTGGCCTGACAATTCCCATTACAGTATAAGACGTGCTATTCATCTATTTGTGATTTTACCAAACTTTAAGCATTCAGACTGAAAAAGTCTATGTTGAGTTTTAGCCACAGGGAGAACATCTCTCATTGATGGTCCTTTCTAGGGTGTCCAGACAGTGAACAGGAGAGGGAGGAATCAGTCTGATTGCCATATGGAATAAATGTGAGCTGAACTAGGCATGAAGCATGGAAGAGTAGATTGGTATGATAAAAATGTAGTGGAGAAGCCAGGAGGAAGGGTATCGAGACAAGCTGGGCAAAGAGACTGGGGTAAGGAGTTGTGAAAGAGGAGATCAGGATGAAAAACTGTAGGAGGGTGAAAGACCAAACTGAAACAGGGACAGACTGGCAGGCACATGAGCTGGAGGAACCTGGCTAGAAGGGAGCTGAACAGAAGAGTTTTTGCCCTTTAAAGAGAAGAATTCCTTTGCTGTCAGCCAATGTCTGTGAAATACATTAGCAACTGTATATCTCATCCTGCTTCACTTGGGATGGCATACAGGTGGTCTGCTAGTCTGCTATGTCACATTGGAGAGAGGTGTGCTATGGGTTCCAGCCCTGATGATGGACCAGAAAGGAGCCAGTACAATGCCACATGACAGAATGTCTCAGTTTTGATTTTCCTTGTTTTTAAAAGCCTAGGAATCTATATGAACACAAACGTATGCTGAAAGAATGGTAAGCTGGAAAAGGCAAGCAGTCAGAAGTTTGGAAATGCCAGAATTACAGTTTCCCTCACAACCTTAAGTCAGACCCTTTGTATATGTGCATGTAATAGTTCTTAATTGTACAATCACATACTATTTTTCCATAGAGCTCTTGCCTCCTTTATTACACAAGATGGACTGTACCTGGGAAGGGGGTGAAGTAAAGGAAGCTGTTGTCCCTAGGACAACCTCACTTGTGTTGCAGAGGTTGGAAGGTGTCTATTGAATAAGGCAGGGGACTGCAGGACAGGGAGAGATGGTCTCATGACTAAGGCACTTGAATGGTCCCTGGAGAAGTGGAGTCTGTCTCTACTTCTACCACAGAGTTCCCATGTGATTCTGGGAAAAAATATTTAAACCAAACTGGTGTCACTAATAAACTGTACCTCTTTTTGACTTGAGATTCTGCTGTCTTGTTTGCCAAGGAGCTGAGCATTCACAACCAGAAGTGAAGTCAATAGGATCTATCCTTTTGAATATACAAAGTGGTATGGAAATGCTCTGTGCTCTGAGGCTGTGCATATGCTGCAGATTTACCAGGCCTGGCCATGGCATCCTCAGACATGCCACATGCATTCTGGTTCAGGAGACAGTTCCCATGAAGTAAAGTACAGGGGATGGATTAATTGTCACTGTCACTCAGCACAGAGATAGTTCTGCTGATTCTGATTCAAGAGCATAGAGCAGGGTACCTCTGCCAGGCACATGAGGTTTGCAGTGTAGATATGGCCTTAAAAACCAGGTCTGAAGCACTCAAATGGGGCATCCAAATGGGGCATCCAAAACTAGCAGAAATTTTTTTCTTAAACTCTGCAGGCCTCAGTTCTGCACGTGTAAAACAACAACGAGGATAAATAAAGACAGTGAACAGCTTCTCATTCAGTAGGCACTGTCTGTCCTATACAGTACAACCACCTTTTAATAGAGATAAAATATTAAGAATGTGAGAAGAGAAAGAATGATATCATTTAATATGAATTTCCTGGGGTGCTGCCACTGAATAAATGTCTGTTAATGTTACGACCACAGTTAAGATCAGTGGCAGCACCTAAGAAAGGGTATTTCAAGTTAGAGGAGGAATCTGCCAGGTGTTTTCAGTGAGTTCCTTAGTTCTAGAATATGCTATAATCCTTGGTCCCTCACACTTTGCGTGATCCTCCCATTTGAAAAAGCCAATTTTTTTCCTGGACACTTGGACAAGCACTGATCTGTGGTGGAAGGCTAATAAAATCTGAATTATTATGGGCACTGGTTTTCTTGGCAGGTATGACACTCTACTATACAACCAGCCTAAGTCAAACTAGAATAGAGTAGTATTTTTAACTTTTTATCACTTCCACTGAGGAAGAGCCAACAGTGGGCACTTTGTGTTAAAAAGAATATAACAAAATTCATGTCTGAAGCATTGGTAGCAACAGCACAATTAAGATTAGAATTCAGTTGTCTTTCCAGGCTCCTTTTTGACTTAAGTTGCTTGAACTGGTGCAAATTATCTGAAAATTTGAAAAGTGCCAGATGATTGTTGCTTAATCAGAAATTACAAGTATTTTACATTGTTTTACCCCATCCTTTCCACTTCTTTGATCCCAGTTTTTTAAGCAGTGCTAGTGTTTGAGAAGCTCAGGACTGAGGTGCATCTGCGGGGATCCTTAGAATAAAATGTTCCCAACTTGGGTCATTTCCTAAATAACCCTTCCCTAGAAATCTTAAATATTACGAACTGCAACACAGGGATCATGAAGCCATCAAGCTAAACAAGATAGTTTCACAATGCATAGCTGTTTCCTTTTTATCCCTATGATTCTGGGATACTGTCCTGTAGTTTTATGATCTAGACCTGGGGGGTTTATAAGTGTAGTTCAACTAGCTTTGTATTTACTGCTTGGTGTAACTGGTGACATGTTGATTCTTAATAAAGAATGTGGAGTGATGGCCTGAAGTATGTTGTTTGCCTAATCAGGATTTTGTAAGGAATGACAAATTATTCTGTGGAAAGTGTGGCTGTGCAAAGGCTGGCATTTGTGCAACCAATGGAAAGTTAAACTAAAGCATTCAGAGAGAATGAAAGTGTTTGTTATGGATGGATCATTTTGTTTCAACATTTGTTTTTCCTCATCAAGGCATCACTACAGGGCAGAGTTAAGGGTAAAACTTGAAGTTATTTTAGAGAGTTAAGATTTTTTAGATGCTTTCATTATATATTTTCATTCATTCAAATGTTTAAATCTTCCAGTTTTTCAATTTATGTATTGCCTTATAATGGTCTCTGCTAGATAAGGCAACATTCTTGTAAGGGTATTTTTAGCTCATAAATTATTAATATATTTTTTCAACATAAACTCAGCAAACAAATATTTTGTCTGGCAATTGATTCACTAACATAATTCTAGTAAGAGTTTACTTGCATGCAAAACACTATATATTGCCTACATGTGGTCCAGTATCCTAAAGGAAAGGCAGATTGAACTTTAAATTGCTCTTCAAGACCTTTTAGGTCAAAACAACTCTAAAAAACCCCCCCATAATTTCTGAATCTCAGTTCATTTGGCCAATGTGTCATAAGACTACCTCCCAAGAATTAGATTCCAGATATTGAAAAATTATAAATTTTTTAATACTTTTCCATGTATAGAATCTAATATTTGGAAGTTTGTCTTAAATTCTTCCCCCACAAAACAGCAGCAAAACAAGTGGGGGGGGGGGCAGGTGGTAGGGGAGTCAAGTGGCCCCTAGCCACCTGCCCCCTCTAACTGTTGCCCCTCTTTTTGCCTGACCCCCGCCAGTGTCTGTGCCTCCCCTGCCTTCTTCTGCTACTTGTCGCCTCTGCTGTACCCCATGTGGTGCTTTCATCTCCCTGCCACCTGCCTCTCTGCCAGCTGCCCCCCACCACTTGTGCCCTCCCATGTCTGCACCCTTGGTGCCTGCCCCCTCCATGATGCCTGCATCCCCTGGCACCTGTCCCCCCCACTACCTGCTTCCCAGAGTCTGTTCCCTAGTACCTGCCCTTGCCCTATTGCCACTCCTCCATGCTGCTTCCCCCCACCCCATCATTGCTGCTTACCTTCCCATTACAACCCCATCTCCATCTAAAAGCATGGAGCAGACGTGACCTCCAGCCCCTGCCTGGTCATGAAAAGCGGTTGTGGTGGTGGCAGCCCTGGTCCCAACTCCAGAGCCAGAGCCAGGGCCAGGGTCAGGGTCAGGGAAAGGCCCCTGGCAGCTGTGATGGGAAAGTAAGCAGTGGAAGGGTTGGAGGGAGGGAGTATGAGGAGGGAAGACAGAGGAGGCAAAGGTGTGGTGGGGAGGGAGAGGCTGTGAGGGACAAGTGGGGGTGGGAAGCAGCAGCTGCAGCTGAAACTCTGATGCCAGTCCTGGGCTTGGGCTTGGAATTGGAGCTGCAGCCACTGCCCCCATCTCATCTTGTACTTGAATCTAAGATGTGCCCCCCCTCCCCGTGAATGGGGAAAATAACCTTGTCTTGGATTCAGGTAAATATAGTATTACCATAACTGGCCCCAGCCTTGGCCCAAGTGAGGACTAGACAGATGCAGTGACTAGACTTCCATTTTTAACTTTTGAGGAAGTTGCTCTAGGTTAGCACTTAGAGATGATTAATAGGGAGGCATAGTGCTACATAAACTTGCATTCACACTGGCCTCCTGTGTCTGTCCAGTGGCTAATCTCCATGTCTTTCCATATAGCACATTCACAAGTGACAAATTCACTTTAGGAATGGAGAATAAAACCACACCAAGAAAGTAAGAGGAAAACATTACATTAAACAGAAATGTTGTAACTGCGATTTACTGGGCCATTGTTCCTAGTGTCAAAACATAGTTCAAAATATATAATTATCTGGGCCTGCAAGACTGTAATAAAATCCTGTTTTCTCTCAGTTCTTTATCCCTCTTCCAATAACAAGATGCTACTGAAAATGGATTGACAACAAATAATGAAAGATAAAAAATGTGAACTTGAAACCTCAGTAAATTTCCACCTCACTTCACAGGGATATTACATAGTTATACGGCCATCACTAATGGGCATTATCAAAGCTTAAATGCCTCAATGATAGTGTTTTCTTAGTTTTAATAGACAATAATAAAGGCATCATTTTCTTCATTAGATCTTTTCTCTTTTTCTCTAGCTTCTCTACCCGGTAGAAAATTACAGTAAATCCAAGGAGATAAAATTACAAGAACATCACTGTACCACCTAGACCAGGGGTCAGCAACCCCCAGGACATGTACTGAGCATGGCACACAAGGCCATTTTGCTCAGCACACCACCACCAGCCTGGGCTCTAGGCAGCTGCTGCCAGCCATGAAGCCCGGGCTGCTCCCAGCAGGCGGCTGGGCAGCTACAAGCCCTGCTGCAAGCAGACTGGGCTCCGTGCTTGGCAGTAGCTACCCAGAGCCTGGGCCAGTTGCAGCCAGGAGGCTGCAAACATCTGCTCCAGGCTGCATCATTAGCTCCATACCAGTGGGTGCACATGAGCCTCGGAGCTGACAGTGGTGGGGGAGGCCTGAGGTAGAGCAACCCCAGCCTCTTCCCCGTTGCTGGCACAGAACTGACGACTGGGCTCTGGAGCCTGGCGCAGCTGTTTGTAGCCAGCCTGGGCTCTGGACAGCTGCAGCAGGCAGCAAGCAGGCTGCAAACAGCTGTGCCAGGCTTCACAGCCCTGACATCAGCTCCATGCCAGCAGTGACTGCAGGTGGACCTCAGAGCAGATAGCAGGAGGGCCATGCTGCCTCTATCCCCACCATCTGCTCCGAGGCACACATGCACCTGCCGGTATGGAGCTGATGCCAGAGCCCGGAGCAGATGTTTGCAACTGGCTCAGGCTCTGGGTAGCTGCTGCCAACCACAGAGCCCAGTCTGCTTGCAGCAGGGCTTGCACCCACCCAGCTGCCTGCTGGGAGCAGCCTGGGCTTCGTGGCTGGCAGCAGCTGAGCCCACCAGACTCCCACCCACTCCGAGCCCAGCATCTGGTTCTGTGTGTTTGTCTGCCTCTGGTTCTGTGTGTCTGTGTCACACACATGTGTCTGGTTGTGGATGTTCGTGTGCATCTGTCTGTTCTGGGTGTGTTCTGGTTCTCTGTGTTTGTGCCCATGGTTCTCTGTGTGCATGTGCGTGTGAGTGTGCATGTGCGTGTGTATGTGGTACGTCTGGTTCTCTCTCTGCTCTCCTTTTCCTTTCTCTCTCTCCTCTTTCTCTTATTTGCCTCTTTTTTGTCTATCTCTCATTGCAACATGCTCAACAAAAAAGGAGTACAGAACAACAAAGGCAACATTTATGATTATTAAATATACTAATATGCTGTGTGTCCTGCCATGTACCCCCTCCCCACCCCCATTTTGCTTTTCTGGTATGCGGGCACTCCAGTACCTTCTAAGGTAGACGTGGTTTTTTAGGCACTCCGGCCAAAAAACATTGCCTTCCCTGGCCTAGACTTATTTTGGTAGACAGGGCCAGGCCACCTGTTCATTGGAAGGTGCTAAGATGGGAAACTTTCTCCCGAGGATTGTCTTCCTGATTGTCCTGACAGGGGCATGAGAAACCATGGGCTCTCTAGTATGATTTGTGGGAGCTGGGAAAGTGGTTTGTGCTCATGGTCTGGTTGCGTGTCCCAGACCTTACCACTTCCAAGGGAATATACGTTTAAAGACGACTCTGTGGCACAGGGGAAGAAAGGTCCAATTTGAATGATCTGTTCCAGATCAGCTTTGTGTTACCAGAGGAGGACCATGAGCACTACCCAGGCTGCAACTGCAGCCCGCCAGATTCCCTTAGGCACAATCTCAATCTGTGAGATCCTGGATGGGGATAATCCCTGCCACTGGGGTGACTAATCTGCCCATTCTATGCCAGAAAGAGATCTTTGAAATATGATGGAGCCCGAAGTTTATTCACGACTTGGGTTTCTCTTATAAACAGGTAAAGATCCTCCTAGTTATTAAATGTAGGAGTAGAAAACATTAAAGAGAACTGTGTATTAAATGCCCTATCTCCTTTGGCATGAGATTCTGCTATAGTATGCAATTAATGCCCACTCATATCCTGAAAGTGAGACATACCAATCTGTGGTCTGTTCCCCAAGAGAAGTGACAAAAACCCTCTCCCTGGGGCATTTAAAAGTGCCAGCCAACACACCAGAGAATACATACCCGAAGACAGTCTCATGCCAACAGGGAGATTCTCTGGGTCAAATTCAGAGATGACTCTAAGGGAGACTAAATTACTGTAATATTCACTAGCCTCCACTATCTATGGCACACCAATTTAGACTCTCTCAAGAGCCCCTCAAACTTAATTAGGGACTCATGTAGACTCACATGCACTCCAACCTACAGCCTACACCCAACTCCAGTCTTTATGCATCATTCTTGAATTTTGTCCACTGCTTCTAAACATAAAGGATTTTAAGAGGATATAAATCAGTGTAACTCACCCTTCAAAAAGATGAGAGAAGTGAGGTGTGAAAAATGCAATGAATAGATGGATGCAATAATTAATTAAGTTGGGGCATGTGCCATTTTATCTGCCATGATGAGTAGCTCTGAGATGGCATAAAAAGGTGCAAGTTACACATCAGCAGAGACTCACACATCACAAAGACTGTTGTTAGATAGATATTACCTTCCCCACATGTTACATACTTTTTAGGTGGGAGTGTCTACCCAGGAAAAGACAAGCTAAGTGGGCTCCGAGCATCTCAGAATTACAGGTGTGTGGGCCAGGAGTATCTCTGGTTGTTAGGCTGGTTGTGTTGAGGTAACATCAGTCTGCTCCACAAGGCCAGTACAAGCAATTTGTGGTTTTACAGCATGCCAGGATGTATCACTCCCAGTGCCCCCTCCATGTGGACGGTCTTTCCTCCTGGATTGTACTGCCCAAACTGGCAAAGGTCTTACGAGTCGGGCAGCCACAGGGAAGCTGGCAGTTGTGGTGGAGCTGTGGGAGAGCCAAAGAGCCGGGCAGCAGGGCAGCCTTGGGGGAGCTGGCAGCTGCCAGTGAGCTGCCAGAGAACCAGAGAGCAGGACAGCTGGGGTCTAGACTGGGCAGCTCCTCGCTACACCCCTGCTCATCAGCCCTCAGGCTGCAAGTCAGAGCTGTGCACTTCAGAGAGGGTATTAACCCTTAATGTTTGACTGCTCACAGCATGATCTGACTTTAAAGATGCCTAACATTCCTTAGAGTGTGAATTGTAACATCTGACAACACCCTAAGTGTGTGGCAGTAGGTCCAAGTATGGCCTTAGTCACATAGGGAAGAGAGACTGGGCAATCTGTATTTGATAGCAGCTGCTCTGGGACCAGGTCCCAGGTCACAGAGCAACATTTTCCTTGTCCCCTCTCCTCAGGACCAGATTCACACGTAGGTAAACTAGACACATGCCTAGGGCCCTAAGTGAAGAAGGGGTCCAGCTGTGTTTATTTTACTTATTATAATTATTGAGTAAAAAAAGTAATATAAAAATGTCATCTTCAGCTGGGGGCCCACAAGTTGGTTTGCCTAGGGCCCACTAAAGAGTAATCCACCCCTGCCCTTCCCTACCATTGCAGCAGCAGCACCACTGAAGGAAGAGCAGCAACTCTTCATGCCCTTTCTGTAGCAACAATAACTCTCTCTGCTGTTGTGGTGTTAGCAGTGGGGTCCTGCTACTCTCCCAAGTCCTGGCTGGGCTGCAGCTCTGCTGTCTGCAGTGCAGACTGTCAGGGAGCCAACTGCTCTCACTCCCACCCCCTTGGGCGGGTGGTGGGGAAAGCAAAGTATGAGGAGGTGCTAGGGAAACAATGTCCGCAGGTTACATGTGGGACTACAAAACATAGCACAGCACTGCAGAGAAGTTCCTGTTTTAAATTGGAATTTTTACTGGCAGGTACACAATCTTTGTGGCAGGCTGAAAATATGCATGCTAGCTTTTTGTAGCAGTAAAACAATCTCTGTAAGCTCTACAAACATAGTGTGTGTCCACAGCCTGTGTCTGGATGTAGGGTGATTTGCCTTGACCACATTATATATTGCCTGTACATTTGGAAGATATGAGACTAAATGACTGATTCTCCCAGTTCTCTCGCTTCATGCATTATAGCATCCTCTTCTTAAATGTTCCCTTTGTCTAAATTCTAAAATCTACTGTGTTTTATTGCAGCATGCAAAAGGAAAGAACAAGAACATGGGAAGGATAGAGGAAATACACCCAAAAAGCCTAGGTTGGTCTTCACGGATGTCCAGCGTCGAACTCTACATGCAATATTCAAGGAAAATAAGCGTCCATCCAAAGAATTACAAATCACCATTTCCCAGCAGCTAGGGTTGGAGCTGAGCACCGTCAGCAACTTTTTCATGAATGCACGGAGGAGGAGTCTGGATAAGTGGCAAGATGAGGGCAGCTCCAATTCAGGCAACTCATCATCTTCATCAAGCACTTGTACCAAAGCATGAAGGAATAACCACAAACTAAACCTCGGTGGAAAAGCTTTAAAAATAAATAAATAAATAAAGACCAGGACCTCAAGATAGCAGGTTTATTCTTAGAACTATTTGAAAAAAATGTTATTTATAAGTCCAAAGAAACCAAAGACTTATTTCACCTGCATTATGACTTTGTTCTGAGACACACACTTTAGTAGGACGACAACTTGCAAAAAAATAAATAAAAAAGAGAGAAAAAGGAATGAAACAACAACAAAAAAGAGAGCGAAAAGAAAGAAACCACTGTTCTTACACCTTCATCCATGATCATTTTCACCGTACGTGGCTGTTTAGTGGTTTGGAGCATAGTGATTTCTTGTCATTGAATGGACATCTTTTCAGATATGGCTCTTCATTTCCACAGAAATTGCCATGAAGGTGTATAGTGTATCCGTACTGTGTACACACCAGTGGTTAGGGACTCAGTCAGGGCTGGTCTTCTGAAGGGGTTGTTGTGCTATAGCATGACCAAAATAGCGTGGAGTCGTCTGAATTCATTTGAATGGTAGTGTGATTTTGCTGTTTTATTGTTTGAACTTACCTGGTGCAACACCTGGAGACAAGTTCAAACTAGGCAAAGAAATTTTGAATGATACCTAAACCAGTGCATTCTCTTTGTTTGTTAAGGAATGTTCAGATTTAAAAAGTAAAACAATATTCCATCCATAAAAAATCGACTAGCTACCAAAGAACACATTTAATATTATATTGCAGGTATTTTATTGCAATGATTTTAATATTCCAAAGCTATTTTTACACAAAATACTATGTAGAGTTATAGGTATAAACTAATCTAACTGTATAACACATAACTTGTAATCAAGACTGTTATTTGCAATTATTAAACCACTTTAATATTTGTTTCCATAATTGGCAAGAAAGAATGTAGTGTTAGTTGTAGCCGTATATACCAGTGTAATAGCACAGATGCTAATAATGGGCTCCAGCTCCCATAAAAGCAAAGAAGCATTTTAGTGTTGGCTTCAGCAAAAAGAGAATAGAGCCGTTACAGCTGTGTGTAAGAATAATGTGAAATCTGCCATGTATGCACACATGTATTACACTGTCCCTGGCTGATGTTGCTGAAAGCTCATCTCATTGAACGCTATGAAAAGACCATCTTTTCTTACCAGTCTGTTCTAGGTAAAAATAACTCAGCTCTCCCATCTAGACCTCAAACATTATAGTTAGTTCAATTTGATGCATTTTGTACACAAAAATAAGAATTATGGATTAATCTAAAAACTATGTGGTCTAGTTTTTAGACCACAATGTGGTCTAGTTTTTAGACTTTGCCTTGTTGACATCAATGGCCTTTTTATCTATTGACTTCATTGAAAAATGAATCATGCCCTGAGTTGGGATGTTCTTTTGCTTCCAGATTCTTTTCCCATTTAAAATAATGGCACATCTCTTGTTAAGTTCAGTGGAGCCAGCTCCAGAAGAGTACTGCTGGTATTTTGGGGGGCAAATTCTGGTTCCATTGAAGTCAGCAGCAAAATTCCCATGCAGTTTAGTGAGAACAGGATGTTGTCCAATGTTTTCTATTTGCATCTATTTAAGTTTTTATTCTAGCACATTCTTTCTTGCTCATCTGTTAACCAGGATAATGCATGAAATAGTTTAAAATTAGTAGTTGAGAAGCATTTAAATACTCTGTTGCTAACAGAACTTTAGAAGAAGTTTAATTTGTTCCATTCATACTATGATAAAATCCAAAAGAAAACAGTGTAAAGTCTGCATATAAAGTTCTGATGTAAAGGGGGGGATTAAAAAAAATAACATGTGCCTGTTAGCTCTCTAACTGGTATTTCAGATTACTGCAGCAAAATTTACTCAGTATCTTAAATTCCAAATTAACCAAATGCAGGTATATGTCCCATTATTAGGATGAGAAATATGTAATCTCAATACCTATATTAAAACAAATTGAAGGTAAACTAGAATCCAATATATGTTAACAGTAGCAGAAACTATACTCTTGTTATAAAATCCAATTAAAATGCTAAAGACAAAGAAATTAAGTAACTTTGCAGCACCATTTATTTTCTAAGTCAACAGTGTTTGGTCAAGTTTCAAGCTATACAGTTAATTTACAAATAGGTGTTTACAATGCAACTTAAATAGCTCCTTATTAAAACAACGTTAAACAAGAACAGGATGTTTGGCACCAAATATTTCTCAACATTTTTCTATGTTAAACCCATTTTTAAAACTGACAATGCTATTGTCTATTGAAAGGTGGTCTGTTCATATTTTAGAGTTGCTAGCTTACCTGAAATTCTAGCAAGCTTTCTTTTAAATGTCCATACTCAGTGAGACACAATTAAAGTTGAAACACTAATACGAAGATATAAACTTACATTTATGCTATCTTATCAATGCAATTTCTTTAAGGTAGTAGTAATAAAGGACAATAACTAATATTTTGCTTTTTCTAGGAACACACTACTGTGTAGCTTATAGGTTAGAAAGAAAGCCTTATTTATTTAAAACTTGAGAATTTAAAAATGCAGGGAAATTCAGAGTACATTACCGCATTTTTAGTATGTACATTGTAATGTCTTTTGAAACTATTTGCTTAAACCAAAGAAAACTTTCATACCAGCATTATATTTGCACCCAATATGCAATTTCAGGATCTCTGCGATATATACACACATTTACACACACAGACTGATGCTCAAGTTACAGCCTAAAAGTGGTTTTTCATATGTCTGTTTAAGCATATTTAGACCTTTTGTTTTTAAAAGCCATTATGAGCAAAGTCACCCTTCCCATAAGCAATATACTAATCATACTTCAAAGATGCAGAAAACACGCTTTCCTTTACTTCCTTTTTAAATATGAAGCAAAATAAGTATGGAATTCTTCATCCTCATTAGCAAGTTGTTTTACCTCTCAGTGTACTGCCCTCTGCGTTGACTGAAGCATAGACAGTAGATTATTTGGTGCACCCTGATTCTTATCATTTCTTGTCTTTAGCAATGGTCACCCAGGAAGGTAAACACTATTTCTAAAATTAAACTTAAAATTCTACATAAAGGACAAAATCCTGCCCCTATAGAAGTCAGTGGAAGTCTTTCTATTGACTTCAATGCCATCAGAGTTTCAGCCAACATTTCCTGTCAAATTTTAAATTCCTACTAGGCCACCAAAGTACCACCAAGCTACTGGTTTAGGACCTAAGATTGACAAGAAACAGGAAAGGAAGAAAAAAAATGGAAAATGCTTGGAAATGCCAAGAGGCTGGGCTTCAGTCAAAGTTCATCAAAAACTAGTGGGCATTGGAAACGTGCACTCAGTTCTTGGAGTGAATCCAAAAGTTATCAGAAGGACCCAAAAGAGGGGTGGCAAAGAGGTTGAACATTTTAATCCATCCACATTGTAAATGCATTATTAACTTTCCAGAAAACCACCATAACACTGCTACTTTTTGGCTCCCATATTACTATCCAAGGGCCTCATCCTATGTCCTTACTCAGGCAAATCAAACCAGAAACCAATGTGAAAAAAACCTAGAATGGGGTTTTTTGCCTGAGTGCTTGATCCTGCTCCTTCTCAAGACAGTGACAAAATCCCTATTGATTTCAGTGAGCTACCTGTTGTCCTGCTTTCTCATGTTGAAAAGAATCTTGCTCAACAAGTGGCCCCCTTGAAGTCAGTGGAGCTACTTGTGGAGTTAGGTGTTCCTCTGAGTAAAAGAGAGGTGCATAATATGTCTCTGAATAGGGCTGGTTCCTGAGAAGGACTTCAGAATCGGGCCGTTGCATCAGTGGGCATTCTGCCCGAAGTGGACAGCCTGTCCTTGGAGGGCAAGAAAACACTGCTGATCTTGTTATACCAAAGAGTCTTAGGACACTTCTCTTCACCTAAGTTGTAAAAAAGAAAAAAAAGAAAAAAAAGACATATTTTCCCTCGAAAGGTGATCCTTCCCCTTCCTTCTCTTCTCCTCCTCCTCCTTTGTACATAAGGATGAAAACTATGCATTTAGCAAACAAAGAGAAAGCACTTATCCCTTTTCTATCTAGCTGTGTTTAGGGTGCATTCAAAGGCCCAGAGGCTAATTTTGAGACTGCTTAGCCTCCTGGTTTATTATTGTGGTGTGGTTAGCTTTACAATACATTTGGTAACTATTTGCTAAAGACAAAGAAGCAAAAGGTAAGGGATAGCTACTTCCACGTATTTAAAAAAAAGAAAAAAAAAGAAAAAGTGTGTAAAGATCTACTATTTATAGTGTGAACCAAAGACGCTACCTCACTCGATTTCCATTGGTGATTTTAATCACATTGATGATACCAAAGAATACCAAAGATTTTTCATGCACGGCCTTAGTCTGTAAAGGGAACTCATACTCTTTCTTTAAATACCCCCTACCCCTTCCTCAATCTTCACTCAGTGTGTAAACTTGTCTTCATTCTTAATAATAATGATAATAATCTTATAAATACTACTATTACTACGACTGCTACTTCTGATGATGATGATGATGATGATAATAATAATAAAGCTCTAGGCAAACATGTTGCAAACTTTGTAAACTCATAGGACGAGTGCCTTGCTTGAACCAAAGTGTTAAACCGCTGTTGACCTCTTTATCTCTCACCTTATACTCTTTGAATACCTCAGCCTGTTAGAAAGGCCACTAATGAAAAAAAGGAATAATTCTTCACCGTGGTGCTTTTTGCCGTGCAACCATGCAATGAAACTTTCTTTGATACCAAAGGAAAATGTTTTTTTCCACTTTCTTGCTGACAAACCAAAGGTTCCTTCTTCTTTCCCCCTGAAAGCAGCTTGAGTCCCTCTACTCAGACAGGCCGTGCATTTCTTTTACCAATTCCTCCAAATACCTCATAGTAATAAATCCTTAGGGTTATGTTGTATAGAGAGTCTATGTGATAAGGCAGAACTTACTAGTTTGATAATTGTTAAGGTTACTTAAAAAAAAGCTTTATAATTCTTATTTATTTTGTAGGGGTTGTTTTGTTTATACGTTTCTTTTTTATTGTTTGGGTTTGGGTTTCTTTTTTCATTTCCTTTGGCAGAACTGCTCTGTTATACTCAAGGAAGACCTTATTCCTGGAACTGTTTCAGAGGCTGGATAAAGATTGTTGTTTGCAAAGAATGCAAGGAAGAGAAAAATGGCTTACATTTCTTTTGTTTAAATTGAGATGCTTTGTGTTTGCTAGTCAATGTTCTTTTCCACAGGGTAAAAGTATTCTCTGCTGTGATAAATGGGTTCCTATTTTTTTCTATGATGTGCCGTGATTTTTAATTTAATTACATTTTATATACGCTTATTTAATCACTGCTTTAATTTATGACTATGTAGTGAAAAAAATGTATATAGTAGATTCCAAGACGGCCAAAGCTTTATGTTACAATCTTTTTGTTCTTGATGCTAAGATAAACTGAAGGAGAGTGCTTCTCTTGACTGCAGGGTGTATCTTCAGACTTGTCTTAGCATGCACTTCAATGTGTGTTACAAACACTGCCAGGTTATCCCCCCCGCCCCCAAAAAACTTGTACATGCCAAAATGAGTGTTTCAAGGTAGTACTTTTGTCACTTAGAAAGCAGAAAGGCATTATTAGTGTGTTTTTCATTTAATTTATTTGTCTTTTTCTAGAAAGGTTATTTTGTGGGTAAGACCTGCACATCCAAAGAATTTAAACATTGTTTAATGTTTTAAAAGCACTGGCATTTGTGAGAGACTTTACTGACTTTTTTTTGTTTGTTTTTATTTGCCATTCGCACGGGTATAGCAAGTAGAGGATGTAAAACTTTAGAGAAAAGCTAACTTGAATTTGGAAATGCTCTTAATACATGATGATACAGGCATTGCCAAGCCCCCCTACCTCACCCCTCATCCCTTAACTGCTTAGGTTAAGACAGAGGAAGGTTACTGCATAAAGAAAGCTGTAGGGTGAGGTATCACTCATCATATAGTGGTGCTGGCTCCTGCTCCATTTGTGGTCAATGGGAAAAGTTACACTGAATTCAGCTGGGTAAGATAGAGCCATGAGAGAGTACTGTTAGAAGCAGCTGGTCTGCTGGACACAGTTATGGGGTGCATACACTAGAGCAGAACAGGACAGTTTTTCAGTCCTAGCAAGCAGCCATTAGGCATGACAATATTTCATGTTGCAGGAATTTTCCTCCACCTTTCTCTCCAAGAAAATTGGCAGAAAAAATATGTCCAGTCAAGCCCTTAAGCAAGCACTTAACTTCAAGCACAGCTGTAGTCTCATTAATGTCAAGGAGACTCCTCAGGTCCTTCTAGTTAAGCATGTGCTCAAGGCCTTGATTCAGGAAAACACTTAAGCCCATATTTAAAGTTAAGCACAGTGCTTTCCTGCATGAAGACTAATTTAAGCAGATGATTAAGTGCTTTCCAAACTTGGGGTCAAAGTGCTTTGATAGATCACATCTGGTAAATATATTTAAGGTGACAGTCACCCCTGAGGAGAGCCCAATTGTAAGTCTTATTAACTTTGTAGAGGAAACTCAAGGGGCCTTGATTAATTAGGAGGCCTTGTGCTTTGTATTTGCCCAGGCTGTATTCAACCCCTGGCTATGACAATACAAGAATATTTGATTACCCGACTGAACCAAAATAGAAGGAAAGTGCATACCCCATGAATGCACTGTACTGTATCTTGGAGTGGATCCTATATCTGGCATCATGCTGAACGACTTTAGAGGGAAAAATCAGTTTTGAATTAAAATCCCCAAAGTAATGACAATGATAATTACAGAGCTGATGATGGCGTCATGGCACAGAAAATACGATGCCAGTTACTTGTATTTTATTTTGCTTGAGTGATAGATTCTGTTTCAACTAAATGTCGTGTACCAACATGATTTGTGATTGATGTAAATATTTTCTTTTTGTGCACAATAGTTAAACTCAAGGTCTATGTTGTTTGCATTTTGGGGATGTTTGCTGGGATCAGGGAGGGAATGACAAAGGGAGGGTTTGAGCTTTTGGTCAAAAATTACACTTTCTAGATACATTTTTTATACTTCAAGTATTGAAAATGGGGCAATATAAATGCTCTGAAATGCAGGATCATTAAATGGTCTATTGGTAAGCATTGGTTAATTGTCAGCTTTTAATACATGAACTAATGCCGTGCAATGAATTATGTTTCATGTGGGGGGAAACAAAAAGTTGTTAGTCTATTAATCCAACATTAGCTATGAAACACTGGACAGAACTGTATTTAGAAAAAATGTTTTCTGTTTCTGCTTTTAGTATTTTGATTTTTCATGGTATGTTCTGCATTTATTGCATAATCAGTGTGGAATCATTTTAGTTTTGCAGTATGAACCAAACAACAGTATTAAAAGAAAATAAAGTTTAAAGCATTGTCTTTTACTTGCTTCAGTAGTTGTCTTCATAACCCTTGTGTGTACTGTCCAGTTCAAACTATACAAATGACCTTTATTAATTTGAAGACCTCCTTCAAATAACAGTTTGCTTTAATAACCTTTCCCCCATATCCCTATGCTTTTACTTTTCCATGCTCAGTGTACCTATGATCTTTACTAATTTTTCAGCGCAAGTCCAGTTTCCATGTTCAAGTTAGCTTGATTGTTCATAACATAAAGAGGGCGCCAAAGACAATCATCAGATATAAGATCAGTAGAGGTAGGGAAATCTTCCAAGAGCAAAAGGGAGTTCTTCCATAGCAATGAAAAAAAATGAAAACCAAGAGAAGATTTTGATACAAAGATGACTTCGCTGCCATTTTAAGTTTGCCAGTTAGAAAGCAGTAGTAGTTTATACATTGCATCCGCATTTCAGACTAAGTGATTATTGTACCTAATTACAGTTTATTGCTAATATTTCCTCAATCTCTCTCTTAGTCAAGCGCTTCTTCTGTATTTTTGTGTGTAGTTACAAGTGTAATGCGCTAGGCATTATTCTGGTTTGTTTATGGGTATCTCCTGTACTGCATTAAGATTTAAGTTACTTTTTTAAGCTTTGCTACTGTTCTCACTTTATGCCGTGCAATATCATCTGCTGTGTTTGCTAAGCAAAAAAAAAAGAAGAAAAAAAAGAAAAGAAAAAAAGGAAAAAAAAAGAGCAAGTGATGATGTCATCATGCTTTTCAGTGTTAAAATGTTTCAGCGTTTATGTAGTCACAAAATGTAGTAAATAAAAGGTTGGATTTTCCAGCACTTTAAATTTAGATATTTCTTGCCTTCTTTTGTTTCTCCATATGCAGTCACAACATACTAAGCTAATTCTTGGCTTTCCTTTGGAAGGGACAGTGGGGCTTTCAGCTGCAGTAGTGGTTAGGTCTTTACAGAAATAGCATATGCAACAATGACATCATGAAGGCAGCATAGTGGTGTGCTACCTCAGAAGCATCCTAGGGAAGATACAGTGGCTCAAGGAGCCACAGTTATCTATCTGCTCCCCCCTCAGTCCATATCATGGAGGTTATTGACTATATTAACAGTAAAATACCTCTTGTCCCCTTATCTGCTGGCTTGCACTTCGGAGGGTTCAGAGCCAAAGCACCACTAGTACCATGCCCACTCTCCACCTCCAGATAGCCCACCCTGGAAGCGGAGAAGGAATGTTCTTTCTCCCACTCATGGCCTGCAGTGGGCCACTGTCCAAGGCACAGTCTGGCTCAGAGAAAGAAATAAGTCAGAATAATTTCAAAGTGGCAAAAAACATACTCCAATGTCCTGAATTTCTAATTCAGTCACATGTTTTTACTTGCGCTGTTGAACTGTCTATAGGAAAGCCTTTGGATGTCTGACAACAATTCATGACTTACTATTCAACAGTAAAAGTTACTTCTCCAGATAGAATAGAAAACCTAAGGAAAGGTGGACAACTGGTGATGGTGTTTGTTCCTGTGATAGTCCTGCATAATGGCTTGCAAAGTAATCTGAATCCATCTAGAGGTAGGGAATCTGTATAGAAAGGAGGAGACCAGGAGAATATTGAAAGTAGATCCTTTTCACATCAAATGGTCAATCTTCTGTCAGTTTGAGGACAACAAAAACACAGGAAGAGAAAACAAGAAGTTAACAAGGAGGTAGCTCAAAAGTAGAGATCACATTGCCTACCAATGAGAAGGGCACAGGGAGACATTCACTGGTGCCAGTGAATACTGTGAGCTTGTTTGTTCCATATAACAATATCCCTATTCAATTCAGTGCACTGCCACCACTGCTACACAGAGGAAGTGAGGCCTTTGGCTGGCTCGGATTGTAACAACAGCTTGTAACCACTATAGAAGGGGACAACACGCTTCTAATGGCAACTGTTCTTGGATGTGGAGGAAAAGTTTTTGTCCTAATTCCCCATTAGTCTATCATCTAGTTTTGCTTTGCATTCCAACGATTCTCAGTCTGGGGATGGGTATTGTGGCAATAGGTTAGGTTATCTCTGCTTGTACAGTGGAATCTTCCTTGGGGACTGCAGCTTGATAAGCTGGAGAAGCTTGTATAACTCATGTATACAGTGCATCAGGAGTTTTGATCCCCAAATGCCACCTCACCCCCACCACCCCAACCACACAGGTCAGGCAAGAATCAGATGAGAAGCAGGCCATTGGTCATAACATGGTCCTCCGTGTTGGCTGATGAGTCATTGGCCAGCCTGTGTGCATAAAAGTCAGCTATGTAAACCCCGTGATGTAGCCATCCCATTAAAAAATGGCATAGCTTTGTTTATGTTCCTGCAATGTGTAACAGAGTGGGAAGGATTAGAGTCCCTACAGTGGAATTTGTGGTGATGGATCTGTCAGGGGAGCTACAGTTCAGGAAAAAGGAAGGACATCTTGTTACACTTTCTGTTCTGTTTTGGGAATGGAAACAGTACTGAGACCAAATCCAAGTGACTGGGCTTGTACCTACACAAGACCCTATGTCACCATAAAGACGAGCTACGATGATGTGGTTTGTCACTATGGTGATGTAGCATCGGTGGGCACAAACCATGATGCTGATGTGAAGTCACTGTAGTGACAAGCTATGGCAACAGAGCATCTAAAAATTTGTGCTGATGGCCCTGCACCACCAAGACTGCACAGTCATCTAGTCTACGACCCCTGCTTTAGCAAGTACTAAGTGACTGCACAGGGGGCACAGACGCGCCCACTCAGTCTGTGAATCACAAATACCATGTTACACCTCTGGATGCTCTTTGCAGAGGAAAGACAGGTGCTCCTTGAGAATAGTCTTTTCTCAGAGATGTTCTCAAACTACCAGGATTGCAGTATAATTAGATCCACCAGGAGTTTTGTTCTTTATATATTTTGCCTGGTCTTCAGTAACAAAACTAGCTAGGATTTCTTTCTCAGCTTGGGGTTGTCCAATTCTTCCCCACGTATACGAGGATGCTTGTATAAAAGTGTGTATGCTGCATGGTGCTGGGGTGCAAAAGGATTCCAAATCCTCAGTTTGCATGCTTTTGTGATTTGTTTTCTCTAGGAAAGATCCTCTACTTGGCTACCCAAGTTCGTCCACTGGTGGCTGTTAACATAGTGTTTGAACATTGTGACACAATAGCTGGGTTCTTTCCTTTGGTGCCTAATGAGCAGTGATCCTGTTTTTCTCCAATTTAAAAAAAATCCCCAATTTTTGGATTGTAAAATTATTGGATTGTAAAATTATTGGATTATATATTTATATATTAGTGGCGTTTCATTTTAATCATGGAATAATATGGATTTGGGGTTACTTTTTTAATCTGAAAATTGAGGATTTTTTTTTTTTTTAATCGGAGAAAACCAGGATCTCTGCTAATGAGAGACATGGGAAGTTACCCTGACTTGGATGAGTGTGAGGGTCATTTTCAGGTAAGGTTCCCTCAGTTTCCCTGGTGTCCAGTGAACTGTCCTACTCTGCTCCTTTGCAGACTTTTATGTCTCTGTACATGACCTCCCTCCCTTTCCTGGACACCTTTCTCAGAGTGCCCAAGACAAACAATTCAACACTCTGGAGTCAAACTTTCCCACCATGGTGGCAGACTTAGAGTAGATGTTGTTTGCCTGCTTACTTATCTATTTAAAAATGGGGCTTGGGCAGCCTGGGGAGGAGGCTTCATACATTCCTTCACACAAGAAAGGGCAGGAGAGCATGACTGTGTGTTGTGAGGAGCACTGTTCATCACCTCCAGATAAACTTGGGTAAACGTACATTCCCCCTGTTATGCTTATGTACCTGAAAATGCCCACTTCTTTAGTGTGAACTGTTCTGGCACAATGGAAAGGAAGGGCAGCATTTGGCTGTAGATTCAAAGAAGGTTTCAAAGACTTCGAAGAATGAATTAGACAGCAGTGGCTGTTTTTGTTCTAAATCGTAACACATATTGGTTAGGGAGGCAGCACGTAAGTGGTCTAGCACAAAGCATGGAGCTAACCTGGTAGAGACTCTGGACTCTTTGATATGTGGCTGGTATCCCAGTTCCTCCAGGTGGACACAACCACAGCTGGGGCAGCTTCAGACCCTCACAGTCCTCTGCAGGGTGAACGCTCGGATTGTTCTAGTCGGACCTCCACTTCAGGACACGCAAGCCATTGGGCTGGCTCGCGTAATCACACTGCCAATCGAGCAGTGTTAGGGGTTTAGAAAGAGTTTCTTTTGTAAATGAGACCAAGTGAGTGTTGAAGGGATCTGACCCATGACTGATCACCAACTCTGGTCCTTTCACACCTCTGAGCACAGTCAGGTAAGTTGCAGGGGAAGTTTGCACATTTTCTGATGCAGCAGTCAGTGCATTCACTGTCATATCCCCAAATATAATGGGAGTTGAAAGGATGGGCTTTAAAAGAAATGTGACATGGAATTGTTTAAAATGCAGACGGTGGTCCATGCAAGGAACGCTCCACTAATTGAGAACAAGAAAAATTATTAAGGAAGTAGGTGTGAGGCAAATAATCTTGGTTTCCTTTATATCCTCCAAGGGTATAGATGTCACCAGACTAATTCAGAGAGGTGTTTCCTTTTGTGTAATGTAGTCTACCTCAGGCCCACGGATCAATATTTAATTGTTTAAAGGAATATTGTATTCCTTTGCTGTCACTTTTGTTAATGTCTATGCTCACTGTAATCCCACAAGGTCTTTCTTTGTGGATCTGATCACAGAGATTAGCCCATCATTCAATAGTGGTAGGAGGAGTACTCCAGTTACTGATTCAGCAATGGAGAGAGCCCATTCCTCTCGACCTCCTAATGAAGTGATGAAGTGTGCACCACAAAATTTAACAGGCTTTTGTGGCAAACTGGGTTGCACTGCTGAGAGGAGGATTAAACTTTCACCTCACTGCCTCATAAATCATGGACCCAGACACATTTATTCTGATGGATAGTTGTGACTCCACTGACACTACCTTACCCATGGAAGTGGCCCTGGTCTGCCAAGGGAGAGGGTTTAACTGTATGGATCATACACATTCTCTTTCAGGTAAGAAGTCCTTTGCTTTCATCATCATATTGGATACTAAAACGCCAGAAAAACTGTTAATCCCAAATGGGGATTATGTCGATGAACAAAAGCAGAGTCTTTAGCATTATAAAAGGGGGCCTGTGTATTCCACCAGCCCGCACAATGTCCATATTCCTTCGTTTTGATTTTATTTACATAGAAAGTCATAGTAACATTATGCTGGAGCCTGCTGATAAGTGTTAGTGAGCATGTCCTGATCTATGGGCTAAGCCTCCTTGACAGGGAAAGGCACCCTCACAGGAGGTTTGTTGTTTAAAAAAAAAATACTTTTGGTCCCAAGAAGAGCAAGAAATGTTCCTCCTCTCCAGCCGCCTTCGGCATCTCCTTTATAGTGGACGGAATGCCTCGGGGCCTTTCTTCCGGACACACCTGTGGACGGTGAGTGTTCCCGCCCTGGCAGTCTGTGCCGAGGGGCATAACACGGGCTGTTTAGCAACGGGGCGTGGGGTTTCGGGGGCCACCTGCTCCCCTCCTCCCCCACATATCCCGCCCCTCAAAGCACTACCAGGCGTTACTCCTGCCTGTCTTCGTCCATCCTCCTTATTATCCCTCAGTACTTCTTCTCCACACCTTGACAGAAAATCAGCGACTGTATTATCCCTGCCTGGCTTATACGCCACCCAGAATTGAAAAGGTTGGAGGGCCAGGGCCCATTGCGTGAGGCGCGCATTGTCAGTCTTGGCTGTGTTCAGCCATCGCAACGGAGCATGATCCGTGACTAGTTTGAATTCACGCCCCAGGAGGTAGAATCTAATGTAACCTACTCCCCAGCGGATCGCTAAGCATTCCCTTTCGACAGTAGAACACCTCTTTTCGTGGTCATTGAGCCGCCGGCTGGCCTAGGCTATCGGTCGCTCCGCTCCCTCTACCTGTTGGGATCACACCGCTCCCAGGGCGTAAGCTGAGGCGTCCATCTGTAGTGTGAAAGGAAGGTCAAAGTTGGGTGTATGTAGCGCTACGTCCTGGCACAAGGCTTTTTTTAGGTCTCCGAACGCCTTTAACTGTTTCTCATTCCATTCAACACTGCCTGTTTTGCGCCCTTTCGTGGTTTCTACTACAGGGTTAGCTATCTCGGTGAACCCATGGATGAACCTTCGATAATAGCTCGCCAGCCCAAGGAAGGCCCGCATTTGTTTCTTGGTCGTGGGCGCTACACAATACCGGATGGCCTTTGCTTTGTCCATGAGGGGTTTTATGCAGCCCTGTCCAATCAGGAACCCCAGGTACTTGGTTTCCCTTTTTCCTACGGCACATTTCTTTGGGTTAGCAGTCAAACCCACTTGCCTTAATTCGCATAGAATAGCCTGGAGAGCTTTCAAGTGCTGCTCCCAAGTCTCTGTATATATTACAATATCGTCAATGTAGGCCACGGCGTAACTCTGATGGGGTGCCAGGACCCAGTCCATTAATCTTTGAAATGTGGCTGCAGCCCCATTCAGGCCAAAAGGCATCCTCTGAAATTCGAACAAACCCCACGGCGTGCCAAACGCTGTTTTGGGTTGATCCTCTTTTCTTACTGGTATTTGGCAATAGCCCTTGGACAGGTCAAGGGTCAAAATAAACTTTGCCTGTCCTATGCGTTCTACCAGTTCATTGACCTGAGGCATTGGGAACGCATCAAACTGGGACATAGCATTTAGTTTCCTATGAAACCCACACAGAGCCTTAAGCTCCCGTCCGGTTTTTCCACCGCTACCAGGGGGCTACGCCATGGACTGCAAGAAGGCACAATAATCCCCTGCTCTAGCATTTTCTTGAGTTCCTTTTTTATGGGCTGAAGTCTATGATAAGGGATCCGGTGCCATCTCTCCCTGGCTATCTGTCCCTCCTTGGTAATAATCTTATATTCGACTCCGACGACCCTTCCGGGCTGCTCAGTGAAGACATCCTTAAACTCCCCTATTAACTCTTGTAGCTGGGAGAGCTGGTTACCTTGCAACTGTCTCCCCACTGATATTTGATCCCAAGGCTTGTCATTTTCTTTATCGCTACTAGTAGGTGCCCCGGATCCAACCATCTCGGGGTCATGTGAGATTAACAGGCCCTCCGGCTCATGCCATTCCTTTAAGAGGTTAATGTAGTATATCTGTTGCTCTTTTAGCTCCTGGCCGTAATACCTCATAGTCCACAGGGCCTGCCCTCTTAGTGATAGTAAAAGGTCCTTGCCAGATTGCTACGAACTTACTGGTCACACTGGGCAATAAAACCAATATCTTTTGGCCCACCCTTAACTCTCTCGGCCTGGCCTGGCTGTCATACCTCTCTTTCTGCTTGTCCTGAGCTTGCCCTAAATTAGCCCGGGCCATTTCAGTCACTGCCCGTAGTCGCTCCCTAAGCTCCTGTACCATGTGCAGGGGGGCCCTTTCCCGGGTCCGGTTCAGCCTCCCACCCTTTCCTTACTACATCCAGTAGCCTACGAGGCCGGTGTCCAAATGTCAACTCAAAAGGTGAGTATCCTAACAAGGCCTGGGGCGCATCTCTGATGGCGAATAATAAGGGCGGAACCATCAAGTTCCATTTTTTTGGTTCGGCCTGAGTGCACCGCCACAGCATACCCTTTAACGTTCCATTAAAATGCTCTACCAGGCCATTGGTCTGGGGGTGGTATACAGCGGTTTTTAAGTGACGCACCTGCAGCACCTTGCATAAGGCTCCCAACACCAATGACATAAAATTGGTTCCCTGATCTGTTATGATCTCCTTTGGTATCCCAAACCTAACCACACACTTCATTAGCTCTTCAGCTACCTTGGGCCCTGTGACTGTTCTCAGTGGGATAGCTTCTGGGAAACGCATCGCATAATCAATCAACACCAGCACAAACTGGTGTCCCCCTGCACTCCGAGGCAGCAGACCAACTACATCTAGTGCCACCCGCGCAAATGGTTCCTGTATCACCGGCATTGACTGTAAGGGCGCCTAGCGGGGTTTGTAGGTGCTTACCCTCTGGCAGGCCTGGCAGGCTCTGCAGTATCTTTCAATGTCCTCGTACATGCAAGGCCAGAAACACCATCGCGCCAGGCGGGCCTGTGTTTTGTTTCCCCAGGTGGCCTCCTAGGGGGTTGTTGTGGGCTAGTCTTAGGAGCGGTTTTCGGTAGGACTGTGGAATAATGAGTTGGGCCACTTCCTCTCCCTCGGCCCTTCCTGCCTTTATCTTGTACAATAACCCTCTTCTTAGTTCTACCCTGGGAATTGGCCTTTCCCGTTCGGGGGGCCTTACCTGCTTGGCGAGTCGCTCTGCTTCCATCTCCCAGAACAGCAGCAGCTCTGGGTCACCTTCCTGAGCCTCTCGGAAAACGCTGGTGTTGGTTAGAGCCTCCATTTCCGCCTCGCCTGTCCCTTCGGACTTGGTCCCTGTGAACCCGTCTCTTGGGTCCTCGGACTGCTGAAGCACGGCTATTATTTCATAGATCTCCAGCCAGTCTTCGCCTAAGATCATGGGATACAAAATACCCTCATCTATGCCCACCGGCATTAGTCATCTAGTGCCTCTTACTTGTATGTCCAGCAGTTGTCTTTCAACATACTATTTCTGCTTATGAAGACAGAGCATGTGAACTCCAGGGCATCGTCGGGCCTGTTGCCACTCCACTAGGGAGGGGCGTACCAGGGACTGGGCGCAACCTGTGTCAACAACCGCCGTGACAGGGCGCCCCCCGACCTACACCCGAATTTCAGGTAAGGGCTGGATTCCTTCAGTTCCATAGCCCCCAACCCCATAATCCATCGCCTCCGTCTCTGTCGGTTCTTCTAGTCCCCTCTGATCATCGAGGGACTCTGTGCCCTTGGCCGGCTTGGCTCGAAGTCCCTGTGGGCAGTTCTTGACAAAATGCCCCTTCCGCCCACATAGGAAGCATGTTAGGTTTGTGGGGCTGGCCCTCCTGCTTCCCTTGCTTTGTCTAACGAGGGAGACTTTCCCTTTGGTCCCACTGTTTTTTCGGCGGTCGTCCTGGGCCATATCAAATTGCTCTGCTAACCGCAGGGCTTCCCTTGACAAGGGGGGGCAATGACACTTCACCCACTTCTGGGTATCTTCATCTACATCTGATATGAATTGTTCCAGTAGGATCTGATCACATATCTCCTCCTTTGAGGCCGACACTGGTTTAAGTCACTTGTTCAGTTCGTCCGCCAGGTGTTGCCATAGGATGCAAGGCGCCCTCGCTTCTCCCGGCTTCTCCTTTCGGAAGGCCTGGCGGTGTCGCTCCGGTGTAATATCAAGTCGTCTCAAGATCTCTGCTTTAACTTTGTCGTAATCCTGAGTCTCTCCTCTGGACATTGCCCTGTATGTGGCTTGGGCTTGTCCGATCAGCAGGACCCCTAGGTGGCCGGCCCATTTTGACCTTTCCACCCCTGCTGCTAAGGCCGCTTTCTCGAAGGTTTCAAGGAATGCCTCTGGGTTGTCTTCCCTGGACATCTTCAGCATCCTGAAATCCCATGGCCCTCTCTTGGCCCACACCTGTTGTTGGAGCATATGTTCTTGTAGGCTCATTTGCCTCATAGTCTGCTGTTGTTGCTGTTGCATAACTTGAGCCATTAAGTTCATGGCCTGCTGCAACGACTCAGTCAACGTGATTACCTGTTGGTGCTCCATCCGGGTTCCTAAGTCTCTGCTAGGAGGCCACTGTCGGTTTCCCAGCCAATGCACCAGGTGTCAGGCGGTGGGTCTGGTGACACTGCTACTCGCCGCAGTCTCCACCCCCCTGATTTGGGGACCGTCCTCAGGGTACTTTACCTGGAGCCGCTCCTCTGCAGGCTGGATGCCTCCGGACCACCTGCCATGACTCTGATGACCTCCTAGTTCAGTGTTGATAATGTGGTGCATGCCAGTCCACAGATGAGACTCCTGGGTCCTAGGGGTCCCACATTGTCAAGGGCTCCCCCGCCCCTACACCCTCGCCCGTACCTCCATGGGGTTGAGCAACAGTCCGCTCAGCCTCCTTGTCAGGATATCGTGCCCGGGATCCGTAAATCAAAGCAGGCAAAAACAACTCAATGCTAACAGCCAAGGATTCCCCAGAGCCCGAAAGCTGCCTGGACCCTTTTGCGGACCTCCCCAGTCTTTCCCTCTGCTGTGGGGCTAACACCCCTCCTTGGGCTTCTGTTTAAGTAATCAACTTGCTCCAGGGCTTGCGGGGTCCACTGGCCCCTCTCCGTCGCAACGGCAGCACCTTCCCTGCTGCGAGTGCCCCCCTATTAGAAGGAATACAGCTCTCCAGCTTCTGCAGAGCGGAGCTGGGCTCACTGGCCCAGAATTGTCAGTGTCTGCGCTGGGGCGGTTCCTTCCCGGATCCTGGGTCTCACTGGGGTTTGCCCTTACCCCAGAAGGTCTTCCCGTGCCTCCGGGCTACCTTTGTCCGCGCCCGGGTGCTCCCGCAGACATCCGCACCACCGTCGCTCGCTTCTGCTTCCTCCTCTCCAGCCGCCTTCGGCATCTCCTTTATAGTGGACGGAACTGCCTTGGGGCCTTTATTCCGGACACACCTGTGGACGGTGAGTGTTCCCACCCTGGCAATTTGTGCTGAGGGGCATAACACGGGCTGTTTAGCAACGGGGCGTGGGGTTTCGGGGGCCACCTGCTCCCCTCCTCCCACACAGGCTTCCAGCCATTTTCAGCTGAAATATTTCTGAGGCAGGTTAGTGTTTTTTCAGTCAGAAAATATTAGTTTCTGGTTGGTCTGAATCTGAAATTACTAAAAACTGGTATCAGGCAGCCAAAAAAACAAACAGGGGCTGGCTCTGAGGAAAGCCAGATGATTTTTAGACATTTGATAGGAAGTTTAATTTTTCTTGGGGATGGGGGGTAGTCCATTTCCAGTCTGCTCCGAGAGGGACGTACAAAGCGAATCTGTGGATGAGGGTCTGCATGCCACCTCCTGGTGAGCATGTCCAAGCATTATCACATCTCATGTACTTGACACCCTGGGAGAGGGGTGGCTAATGCGGATTTAAGTCACTTTTGCACTAACCTGATTAGGGCTGGCTTTGAGGGCCAACATGGCTCATGATGCAAGTTAGGCTGCTATAGGCTACGTGTGCTTGAAGTGGAAGCCCCACTTTGGGCTCCCTCCCCTGACACTAAGGCTTGTGTGTGACATGGTGAAAAGCCTGTAGCACTTCCTTCAGAAGGGAGATTCTCCTCGGACCCACTCTGGGGCTTTTATCCACTATACAATTACAAAGACAGAGACTGTAGCAGGGATGAACAACTCACCCCATGGGCAGCAATTTGCCAATGGATTTTGCAGAGAACCCAGTTTCAACCGAGAGTGTTTGTCATACTTGTATAATGCATCTTACTCTTCCCTAATTAGGGCTATTCATTGTGCCTGGGAACCCTGTATACCTACGCATCTTTATTTTGTGATATTTTCTCAGTGTGAATCTACCTCGGCATATGAAACAGCTCAGCCAGCAGCTAAGCCTTTTTGCTAGATGGGTAGTCAACTCCAATCCTATCAGTTCACTGACAACAGATCAGATGCATCCTGTACTGTACATCAGCCTGAATGTTTGTCTGCCTGCCTGAGATCAAAATACCCAGCCTTGGCATTGCACTTTTTGTTTATTGATTGCAGGAAAGCTAATATTAATTAAACAGCTCTGAACCTTTATAAGCCTTTATCTGTTCGTGATTTTTTCTGCAGCCAACACTTATTGGATTAACACTGTGAGCTTTGTTTCAACACACTCAACATTGTTTATGAGAATGTGGGGTGACCAAGTGTAACATCAGAATCCGCTAAAAGCAGAAAGTGTCCTCTGATATTTCTGATATTCTGCATACAGGGGAAACAGCTGTGATTTATCCTGGCAGTTCTCCCACTTTTTTCCATGCCTGGGAAAACTCTTGCAAGAATCTATAGGATTCTTCCTTTTTTTTCTGGACTCTGCATTTGGTCCCTAAATTTGTACACTGTAACATATTCAGCCATGATGCTATTATTATTCTATTTAAATTCTAAATCCCTGACCCCTTCCCTCATCCCTCCCCAAAACTGCTATTCTAACTCTTGCAGCCCCTTATATATATATACGCTTCTTTCAAATGAGATGTCGGTTTTCGTGGTTTGACAATTATTGTGCATATTTATTCTCTTCTTGTTAGTCCTTTTTGTAGACACCATAGCAGTGAGGCTGGGAGTGACACCTCCTTCTATACCAACCCATGGCAATACTGAGAAGGAACACAGCCAAGGCTAGTACTGTACAGCTCCTCTGTGCAGAGATACTCTACTCAGGGAGAAACAAAAGGAGGAGCTCCGGCCCAGCTTGAGTAATAACACTGGAGTCAATAGTAAATCCTCCCAGCTGGGAGGAAGGTGTGAGGCAGTGTTGTTCTGTCTATCTGCCAGAAGGAGGAGCCAAGAGTTCAACAAGACTTTCCTGCTGCTTGAATTCATTTCACACAGCAACAAGGCTAGTCTCTGAGAGCCTGACTCTTGAAGATGCTTCTGAAGTCAATATTCACCCCCAGCTGGCAGGAGACTCTGACACTACCAGGAAGCTGACACAGCAGGTATTTCCTAGAGTCGGGCTCAAACTGAAATAACAGGGCTGAACTTTGGGGCAATCTGGGTCCAGCTCATAGGCTGAACTTTTGGGATTTCCTTGAAATCCCAACCCCATTGTATGCTAAAATTTGTTCTGACATGAATAGTAAGATCCAGTCCTTCTGCTCCTCTGGGGGGACTTTGCAAGGAGCACCAAAATGAGTTCTAGGAGTACCTCGCTTCTCCCTGGGAAATCTTCCTCTCTCTGGTAACATGCTGGGGATTTTCAAATTTTTAAAACAAATAGAGCCTCCTGGGGAGAAGGAACATTTGTGGGGGGGAGGGGGAGTCACTCAATCCAAGAGGAGCTTACTGCTTCAATGCAGAGCATGTGCAAGCTGCGTGTAAGCAGAGCAGTTGAATGCCTGAGCTTTGTGAAATAAGTATAGTACCCAAGGAGAGGAAGAAAGGATGACAGCTTTTTTTGTGATAAAATAAATGGTTTTTATTGTAATAAATAAAAACTCTGAACAACTTCAGAAGCATCCCAGTGAGCAGTAGTTAAAGGAAATTTAAAAAATAGGGGAAGGTGGTAGGCAAGAAGTTGGTGGCAGGGGGTTTTGTTTTCCCATGTACTTCTCCCTGAGTCCCTCACCAGTAATGAAGATAGCAAGAGCTTATTGTTACATCCTCGATCCCTTGCATTATTCCCCCTATGCAATGTTATTACTGTTGGGTGTGCAAACATGATTCACAAGACAAGCTCAGGTTTCAAGTAGGAATCCATAGTTTTCAATACATTCTGATCTGCTGTGGTCTTCCTGAGTTCTTTGCAGCAAAAAATCCTTGTCTTATTAGTTTTCTGTTGTCAAAAAACACCTGATAATTAAGAGCTGGCATTTTCTGAGGGGCGCCTCAAGTCTAATAAGGGGACCCATAGACTAGAAACTCTTGTGGCTATGTGCCTGTTCAGCATTTCTCTGTGACTTAGTTGCCAGGTGCTACCTCTAGAGAATTAATGCTAACAACGGCTAGGACCCAGGGCAGGATGATCCAGAGACTAAGTGCTTTGCATTTATAGATGGGTTTGGATTCCTTTTGCAGCTAAGGGAATTAGTCATGGGACAGGAATGTGGCCAGAAACAGGGATAAGTGGGGATGTGGGTTAATGAGCTTTTGCTTTCACAAGAACCTTGCTAAGAAAGACCTGGAAATTCAGAGATGGGGGTTTCTTCATAACATGTTCCTGTGATATTTCCCTCCAGCTGTATTGATTTAGGCACAGCCTTAAAACACTCTGGGACAGCCCCTATAAGAAAATAAGAGCATTAATAATGGAATTAAAGAGGACAGAGCTGCAGTGCCTGGTTCAGTGATGTCATGCTAAGCAATAATCAGTAACAAAACCTGAGCCTGAGCATGATAGGCTGGGACTAGGGAGACTCGTGTTTGATCCCCTGTTGTATCACACTTTCTGTGTGACTTCAGGCAAGGCACTATTCTCTTTGGACCTCCCTTCCCCTTATACAAAATGTAGTAGCATTTCCCCACCTCCCAGTAAGCGTTTGAGACTAACTATGGTAAAAGTTTGCAATACTGCAATACAACAGGAAGGGAGACCATTATGCAGTCAAAACTCCATTGTCAATGCTGGGAGGCAGCCAATGGCTGAGGCAGGTTTGCAAATCACACCTATGCAGCTGAAATCTAGGCTGAAATTATCTGAGAAGATAGTTTCACTGAGTTGAATACAGTAAAGGGAAGTACTCAGTGTTCAGGTTTTCAAAGATTGGGTTTTTTCAGTGCAAACATTTAGTTAATGGTGTTCATAGCTTGTAAGGCTCCATGGCAATGTGTAGGGGGAGCATGGGGGTACACATGTACCCCCTGAGGGTTCTGGTGCAGCCTCTGATAGGCCACACTCCCTGCTTAGGCAACGGGCAGGCGGGACTGCTGGCTGGGGAGTGGGAGCACCAGATGAAGCACCGCAGGCACTTCTGGAAACACTGAGGCTGCTTCCCAACTGACAAGATTGACTGCAGGGGGACCTCCCACCCAGTTGCTGACTGGTTGTTGGGGGTGTACATGCTCCCCCTGACTAAAATGGCACCAGTTGTCCATAGTAAGGCTGGAAGGGACTTCGGAAGATCATCAGGTCCAGCCCCCCACACCAAGCAGGAAAGAAAATCGGGGTCAAGTGACCCCACAAATTTGGCCTTCCAGTCTCCTCTTGAAGATTTCCAGGGTAGGTGATTGCACCACCTCTGGAGGGAGCTTATTCCATAGTCTGACCACCCTGACTGTGAAGAAGTTTTTCCTAATGTTGATCATTTCCTAATATTCCTTTGTTTTCTTGATGGGTTGATAAACACTGAGGGGTAATAAACATCCCCTGCTGGGCTGCTCAGGAGCAAGGTGGGGGGTGGCAGGATAATAAGAGCCGCCTGGCCATGCCTCCCCTCCAGCTCAGCCTTTGGGAAGAGAAAGGAGGGCTGCTCTAGCATCCCCTGGCTTCTAGCCTGAGCCACTCCAGGCACACACCTGAATTTCCTCAGTTTAGTGAGAATGTCTGTCTGTCCAGTTACCAACCAGTTCAGCCTAGCCAGGTTAGACTAATCTGCAAAGATTGAATCAATTCAGGCTCAGGCTTTTTAAATGTCTGTCCCTAGCCAGGGTGTCTTTGAATCATAGAATCATAGAATCAGTGAGTCGGAAGGGACCGGGACAGATCACCGACTCCGACCCCCTGCCGTGGGCAGGAAGGAGCACTGTGGGTGGCAGGGTCATAAGACCCCAGCCAGGTGCCTGTGCAGTCTCCTCTTGAAGATTTCCAGGGAAGGCAAGAGCACCACCTCTCTGGGAAGCCTATTCCAGGCTCTGGCCACCCTTACCGTGAAGTAGTTCTTCCTAATATCTAACCTAAACCTATCCTTCTTTAGCTTGTGGCCGTTGATCTGGGGGCCCTGGTGAACAGACTTTCCCCAAGTCCCTGCTGCTGGCCCCTGATAAGGTTGTAGGCAGCCACAAGATCCCCCCTGCTGCTGGCCCCTGATAAGGTTGTAGGCAGCCACAAGATCCCCCCTCAGTCTCCTCTTGCGGAGACTGAAGAGATTCAGGTCCCTCAGCCTCTCCTCATAGGGCTGGCCACAGAGGCCCCCAACTGTACGAGTGGCCT